>NW_028247815.1:0-96444 GCF_964263255.1 Lissotriton vulgaris | reverse complement strand
AGTTCTCTGCTTCTATTTTGCATATATATATATATATATTACCTACTGGCGGTCGCCAGTAGGTAGTTATAGTTAGGATAGTTTTCTATAGGAAATCCACAACATTCTATTGGGAATAACTTTGGCGCCGGTTGAGGAATCTGCCTGTAATTTTCCTTAAATCTGCCTCGCTGCGCTCCGCTCCTTCCCTGAAAGTTTTGGGGGGATTCGTGTCAAGCGGGGGCCAAGATAAAAGGGGGGTCCCAAAACGTGTTTTCCCCATGTTAATTTTCATAGGGCGGTTGGACTCACTTTTAGCTCGAACGGCTGAATGGATTTCCACAAAACATGGCAAAATTGTAGGGACTGGTAGCCCGATGTGCCTTTGCTATGTCTCAAGATATGTGCTCCAGTGGATTTTGAGTAATTTAGGTTCAAAAAAATATATATATCTGGGCGGAGCCTAACCACACATCTTATCTGATTGGCTGTCAGCACTTCATCCAAGAAGTATTGGCAGCCATCTTGGGACCAATATACTTGATAGAACTTCATTAAAAAGCATTGTAGTTAATAGAGGGTTTTAGGACTTTAGTTACATTATAAATCATTTGTTGATGGTACCATACTCATTTTAGGAATTGTGGTGTGTTCTAAGGTGATTTTACCATGTCGAAAAAGCTTTCTGCTGTGATATCATGAATCATGTTTGAAAGAAAACTAATATCTCATGATTTTCCCACAGTGGTTTGGAAGGGGATCTATAAGCTAAACTGAAAGCATATTTTCTGTAAATTCACATTATCTTTCTCAGTCATGTGAGAATGAAGTCTGACATTCTCAGTAAAACATGTACATCCAACAAGGACAGAGACTGTCAGTTGATTCCTTTGTGTTCTACTGCAGCCTCCTAGAGTGTTCTAAAGAACAACTAGAGCGCTAACAGTCCTACTTATTACAAAGGTATAGCACACCTGAAGCCCTCGTGATGGGAATAAAGTGGTAACTCTTAAAACATTTAATTTAAAAAGGAACAAAATGAGGGGGTATATTAAGCCATAGAAAGAATTATTAGTGCTGCACAAAGAAAAATTAGGGCACATTTTGAGTGACTTCTCAAATCCTCTTCTATTTCATTAAAAAATTCTGACATGCAGTCTCCCAAGATGGCCACCAGAGACAAAAGAGCCCAAATGTAGCCCAAATATCACCCAGATGTAGCCCAAGTGTAGCCCAATGACAGAATGTCCCAGAGTGTTCTTAAGAACAACTAGAGCGCTAACAGTCCTACCTATTACAAAGGTATGGCACACCTGAAGCCGTCTTGATTGGAATGAAGTGGTAACTCTTAAAACATTTAATTTAAAAAAAAGGAACAAAATGAGGGGGTATATTTTGCCATAGAAAGTATGATTAGTGCTGCAGAAAGATAAATTAGGGCACATTTTGAGTGACTTCTCAAATCCTCTTCAATTTCATTAAAAGATTCTGACATACAGTCTCTCAAGATGGCTACCAGAGACAAAAGAGCCTAAATATAGCCCAAATATCACCCAGATGTAGCCCAAGTATAGCCCAATGACAGAATGTCCCAGAGTGTTCTAAAGAACAACTAGAGCGCTAACAGTCTTACTTATGACAACAGTATGGCACACCAGAAGCCATCTTGATTGGAATGAAGTGGTAAGTCTGAAAACATTTAATTTAAAAAGGAACAAAATGAGGGGGTTCATTTTGCCATAGAAAGTATGATTAGTGCTTCAGAAAGAAAAATTAGGGATCATTTTGAGTGACTTCTCAAATCCTCTTCTATTTCATTAACAAAATTCTGATATGCAGCCTGAAACATGCACTTTGAATACCAGCAGCAGACTTCCCTGGTGAGCAGTAGCTTTACTACAGTGATCTAATGAGCAACTAGAGTGCTAACATTCAGAATTTATGGCAAATGTGTGACACATCTGAATGCCTTCTTGATGGAACCAAAGTAAACAAGCATTGAAAATGCAATAGATCTCGCCCTCGTTTAAGTAATGTAATGTAATGTAATGTATGTGTCTTGTAAAGCGCACTGCTGCCCTGAGGCGTTGTGGTGCTGTAGACCGCTGGGGAACCCGTCCTGGCTATCCCTGTGAGATGGTCCCTACTGGGTATCACCAAGGTGAAACCTGGCATCCCCGGCGAATGTGGGGGGCTGTTGTAGAGATGAGGCCAGCTAATGCCCAGAGTTGCCGAGTGTGATCCCTGGTTAGAGTAGGCACCGAGGTGAGAATTATCGAGTCCGCTGACCCTGGTCCACAACCCTGCCGCGTCGGGAATTGAACCCTGGTCCCGGGCCATTCTCTGCTTCCGGGTCTGCCGCCTCTAACCAGTGAGCCACACCACTCAACTTAAAGTTAAAGCCATTCTGTTTGTAATGAGGTGGCTTTTTAGCTTTGCATTTATTAGTGTTTTTGAAACTTTCATGTAAATAACATGCATCTGTATGCATATATGTATATGTATGCATGCATTTATATTTGTATTTATACAGATATACAGATTATATAAGTTTATATATGTATATATATATATATATATATACATACACATACTTATATATAAATGCATATGCATATATATGCATATATATATGTGTATATGTGTGCGTGTAGAGGAAGAGAGGTAGAGGTGTAGAGGTAGAGAGGTAGAGGTAGAGAGGTAGAGGTAGAGAGGTGGAGCTAGTAGAGAGAGAAGTAGAGAGAGGTAGAGAGGTAGAGAGTAGAGAGTGAGTAATAGAGAGTAGAGAGTGAGTAGTAGAGAGTCGTAGAGAGCAGTAGAGAGAGTAGCATAGAGTGAGTAGTAGAGAGTAGTAGAGTGAATAGTAAAGTGAGTAGTAGAGAGTAGTAGAGAGTGAGTAGTAGAGAGTGAGTAGTAGAGAGTAGTAGAGAGTAAGTAGTAGAGTGAGTAGTAGAGATCAGTAGAGAGTGAGTAGTAGAGAGTAGTAAAGAGTGAGTAGTAGAGAGTAGTAGAGAGTGAGTAGTAGAGAGTGAGTAGTAGAGAGTAGTAGAGAGTGAGTAGCAGAGAGAGAGAATAGTAGAGAGTAGTAGAGAGTGAGTAGTAGAGTGAGTAGTAGAGACTAGTAGAGAGAGAGTAGTAGAGAGTGAGTAGTAGAGAGTGAGTAGTAGAGAGTAGTAGAGAGTGAGTAGTAGAGTGAGTGGTAGAGAGTGAGTAGTAGAGAGAGAGTAGAAGAGAGTGAGTAGTAGAGAGTGAGACGTAGAGAATGAGTAGTAGAGAGTAGTAGAGAGTGAGTAGTAGAGAGAGAGTAGTAGAGAGAGAGTAGTAGAGAGTGAGTAGTAGAGAGTAGTAGATAGTGAGTAGTAGGGAGGAGTAGTAGAGAGAGAGTAGTAGAGAGTAGTAGAGTAGTAGAGAATGAGTAGTAGAGAGTGAGTGTTTGAGAGTAGTGGAGTAGGAGAGAGTAAGTAGTAGAGAGTAGTGGAGAATATTCCAAAGTTTGGCACAGCACCACTTGCACAATAAGTCCAATCAAATCATATCACTTAGAGTCCTTATTGAAGCGCTGAATCTTGGTGTATATTCAAATGCTTTTATTTTCCTTAAGTTTATGTACCACAGCCACGCGGAAACATTTTTTTCTGTACAACAGAACTTCTTCAGGGCGCTCTTATTTCCTTCAAGTTATGACGGTATCCTGTTGTCATATAACTAGATATTTCTTCCAAGTTAGACGAAACGTAAGTACATTCTTATTCAAAGTGACTAGGTATCAATTTTACCCACACAATTCGGGCAGAATTGAGTAATTTATAGCATCCTCAAAGTCAGTCTTTCAAAAATTCCAAAGTATAGGACATGATAATCCAAATCCAAAAGTTTCTCAAGAAAAGTCATTTTCAATCGTTCGGAATATCGGTGTTTGGGCAGATATGTCCCAGGGACCCCCAGTATGCAAGGAGAATTAGTCCCCCCTCTGCATGAGTGATGTCATTGACCATGTCATGAGTGATGTAATATGTGACGCCACCGGACTCCACTGGACGGACCACAGCTGCGTCCACTTCAGCTTCAGAAGGACCACAATCCACCACCACCAGCAACAGGTTGCACGCAGAAGCTGGAACAAGATCACAGCCGACCAGCTCGCGACTTCCCTGAGCATGAACCCTCCCACCAGCGCAACGAACCCAAGCCAGGCGGCCACCAACCTCGCGAAGCGGATCAGCAACTGCGCAGACGACCTCGCCCCTCTGAAGACCCCGCCTAGCAGACCCGTCAGCAAGAAAGCCCCATGGTTCACCGACGAACTCAAGAGCTCCAAGAAGAACTGCCGAGCCCTCGAGAAAGCCTGGCGCAGAGACCCAACACCGAACAACATGACTGCCCTCAAGCTCGCCACCCGAAAACACCACCAACTGATCCACGCCACCAAGAAAACTGCATTCAAGGAACGACTGGACAACAACGCACACAACAGCAAGGAACTCTTCAACATCGTTAAAGAGCTCTCCAACCCCAATGCCGGAAACAACGACATCACCCCTTCACAAGACCTCTGCAACTCCCTCGCCTCCTACTTCCACAACAAGATCGCGGACATATACAACAGCTTCAGCACTCAACCGACGCACGCCATGACAACTGCCCCCACCACCACCCTCCGTGCCTGGACCCCGACCAGCACCGAAGACACCATCCGCACAATGAAATCCATCCACTCCGGATCTCCGACCGAACCCTGCCCTCACCATGTCTTCAACAATGCCGACGCTGTCATCGCACCCCACCTGCGGGACATCATCAACACCTCCTTCGACACTGCTACCTTCCCGGAGAGCTGGAAGCATGCAGAACTCAGCTCTCTACTAAAGAAGCCATCAGCCGACCCCACCGACCTCAAGAACTACCGCCCCATCTCGCTGTTTCCGTTTCCTGCTAAAGTCATCGAGAAGACCGTCAACAAGCAGCTGGCCACCTTCCTCGAGACGAACGGATCCTTTGACCTCTCGCAATCTGGCTTCCGGGCCAACCACAGCACAGAGACCGCCCTGATCGCAGCCACCGATGACATCCGATCCCTGCTTGACAACGGAGAAACAGCGGCCCTCATCCTCCTAGACCTCTCCGCGGCCTTCGACACTGTCTGCCACCGTACCCTAGTGCAGCGCCTCAGCAACGTCGGAATCCAGGAGAAGGCACTGGAATGGATCATCTCGTTCCTCGCCGGAAGGACACAGAGAGTCCGCCTCCCCCCGTTCAGATCAGAAGCCACTAAAGTCATCTGCGGCGTCCCTCAAGGCTCCTCGCTCAGCCCAACCCTATTCAACGTCTACATGAGCCCCCTCGCAGCCATCGCACGCCAACATAACCTCAACATCATCTCCTACGCCGACGACACCCAGCTGATCCTCTCCATCACCAACGACCCCGCCACCGCCAGAGCCAACCTACACGAAGGGATGACAGGCATAGCGAAGTGGATGATGAACAGCCGCCTGAAACTGAACTCGGACAAGACGGAAGTCCTCATCCTGGGATCTTCACCCTCCGCCTGGGACAACTCCTGGTGGCCCCCCGCCCTGGGCAGTGCACCCAAACCAACAGACCACGCACGCAACCTGGGCTTCATTCTGGACTCCTCCCTCTCCATGACCAGACAAGTCAACGCCACCACCTCATCGTGCTTCAACATCCTGCGCATGCTACGGAAGATCTTCCGGTGGATCCCCTCCGAGACCAGGAAGACGGTCACCCAGGCCCTCGTCACCAGCCGTCTGGACTACGGCAACTCCCTCTACGCCGGAACCACCGCCAAACTCCAGAAGGGACTCCAGCGGATTCAGAACGCATCAGCACGACTCATCCTGGACATCCCCCGTTGCAGCCACATCTCCGGACACCTGAGAGACCTGCACTGGCTCCCGGTCAACAAGAGAATCACCTTCCGTCTCCTCACCCATGCACACAAAGCCCTACACAACCAAGGCCCAGGCTACCTCAACAGCACCTCAACTTCTACGCTCCCACACGCCAGCTTCGATCGACCGGCCACGCCCTCGCATCCGAAGAGCCAACACAGGAGGAAGGTCCTTCTCCTACCTGGCCGCCAAGACCTGGAACTCCCTCCCGACCCACCTCCGCCTGACCCAGGACCACCTTACCTTCAGGAAGCAGCTCAAGACCTGGCTGTTCGAGTAGTAGCAGACCCCCCTCCCCTAGCGCCTTGAGACCCTCCGGGTGAGTAGTGCGCTATATAAATGCTTTGATTGATTGATTGATCAGCAGTGCATTGCAGGCGCGCAAGTTATAGTGAGTCCAACTAACTATAACGTGGGAATTTCAATGGTTTTATGTCAGTAAAATTTCCAGCTAACTATAACTGGTGTCAAACCTATGGTTTTTTAAGTGAATTTAATAGGTTTTTTAAATGCTAATTCCTAACTATAACTGGTGTGAAACCTATGGTTTTTTCAGTGAATATATATATGTATGTACAATCCTGTGAACGATCCTTTCACGATCAAAAGCAGGTACGGACCATGATGTGGAGGTTAATATCCTTTCATTTTTGCAGATTTAAAAGTGCAAGTGCATGAAAGTTACAAGCAAGTGCCCAGCCTGACGCGTTTCGACTGCCCAAAGTAAGTGTTGATCACATGACGCGCTGGACCTATCAGTGCATATATATAGTGGTTTTAAATGAGCACATGATATAAATATTCAAACTAGTTCAGGACGGAGTACAGACATAGACACAGTCCTGTTTTTTTAATTAAAGGCCAAATAAATTAAACTACACACTCATATTGTACATTTACGTTTGCTCATTTTGCAAATAAATACATACTAAAAGCAAAGTGCTTCTAGACTCATAACACAAATATAAAAAAAACTCCAAATAGTTGTTTTATATATTTTGAAATGATATAACTCGAAATCAAATGATAGCATAGTGCTTATTTTTGAGCTATATTAATCAGTGTGTATAGAAATCAGGCCATTGTCATAGTTAGTTTTTAACTCCTTAAATTATCTGTTAATTCACTAACTGGTATGTCGAACATGTGCAAAAAAAGTGCTGGCGTGAAAGTGCTTGCTTTCAAAATAAACATATACATAAATACATAGCAGCGTATAGCAAACATCCCTCATACCTTTTCATAATACTCTATCTTGTAACAGTTGGCAGATGTATGTTTCAATAATGCGTCCCACTCATCAGATATCATTGTTCATGTAATTCATTTAAGAAAATAAATAAACATTTCGAACAGTGGCAACCCACTTAGTTCATGTTAGCAGCAATAAAATGAAATTTTGTGATTTTTTAATCCTGATTTTAAATTGTGGACCAGTGTCCCAACTTACTTCATAAAACTGGTATTGTGCTGCTAAAAAACGGCAAGAGCTCCATAAAACCCAGTAAAAGCGAGGAAAACCTCAGATAAAACCAAGTAAAACCAAGATCCAACCAGATAAAAACATCACGACTCCAGATTATATTTTTCCACAAAAAAAAACGCATAAATATAGCAGACATCAGATTAAAATGCATACAATTTAATATTAATTGGATGTCTAAATATGATAAATAAAATCCAAGAGCTCAAAACCGGTAATATTCTCCACTAAAACCAGATAAAACCTAGGAAAACCCAGACTAAAACCTGACTGAAGCAAGAATAAAAACCAATTAAAAAGCAAACCTGAAAATCATCACCATATCTAATGGTACTGGCCCCAAAATTATTCATTAAAAGTTATGCAAATCATCACTGTTGTTGAGACCAATCGGCATTTTAGTGTCAAGTAACATGATACAGTAAGTAAGGCTTTATTTCGATATAAAACATATCTTAAAAGCACAGACATAAAAACAACAGTAAAAACACAGCTTGGAACCCTTAAACTCAACTGGATTTCAACAAGCCATCAGAATTTCCTTTAAAACACAAGTTTACACATTAGGGTACATTAGTAATTCCCAAGGGGTAGTGAGCTATAATTACAGTTTCCCCTTTTTTTTTAGGCAACACAGATTTACGCGTTAAATGTATTCTGTTTGTTAAAAGGTATAAGAACAGTTATACATTAAAAACTTTAAGACAAGAATTAAACATTTTCTTTCAGACTTTTTGCTCTAATCGACCAAGCCCAACTTAAATATTTGGCCAGGTCAGTGGCACACAAGAGGCTAGAATTCGATGAGAGGATACGCAATGCTACAACGTAATCTCTGGTACCCAATGCTTTGCAGAATGGCTGAACCCTGTAACCCCTTGGAGCTCTGTAGCCCGGGCAAGCAAACAAGAAATGCGCCATGGACTTTATTCCTAAAGTGCAGCAGGGACAAGCAGAAGACGTTTGGAATTGTGTTTTCCAGCGTACAGTAAATTCCCTTATAGGTAAGGTACCGATCCTAAATTTAAAATACAGTGCCCTCTGAAGGACTGGGTTCTTTTGGACCCAGCGGTGCCAGGGCACAACACCTGAAACCTTCGTGGGTAACCTGCTCCGGCGTACAAGTCACAGAGACACGGGACACTTCCTTCGGCGTCAAAGAGTCAAGGTTTATTTACTGCAGGGAACACAGAAGTCACGACAAGTACAACACGTGCAACTTGGGGAGACTGCTTCAAATTGGTTTTGTGGATCGCTCCTTTTATACAGTTTTTACCCATAAGATAACATGAGACACAATAGTTTACAACCTGGTTCCCACATGTCGCTCTCAGAGGGGTCGCTTTTAGTCACTTTGAAACACATAAGGTCCGGAACATAAGTGCGGAAACATTTGGCGGTTCCCAACTGTAAAAACCCATCTTCCCACCATTAGCAAATTCCAATCAGCAATAAAGTAGATCGAAATAGGAACGAAGACAGGTGCAGAGGAAGACGGAGACAGTGGGGAGATCGGAAAGGGTGTAAAAGGGGAGGTAACGAGAAGCACGAGATACAGGCATCAAAGGGACGTGCCTAATGAGATGCACGGCTGAGACAATAAGTCCGTGCGGCAAGATGAGCCTCGAGCGGCGCCATCTGCCTTACAGTAGCAACCCCCTCATCATAAAGACACTTTCAAAGGACATGTGTCTTCCGCAGATATCTTGGGAGTCCCAGGGTCGCGAAGCGGACAGCGTCCGTTCGCTGACTACTTGAGGGCAAGAGACAAAATGGATGCCGTATCTAAGATGGAACCCGTGGGTACAGATGAGAAACCCACATATCAAACGAACGGTTTAAGTTAGCACAGCGAAACTGCGCACACTTACTAAACTCGTCATTTGCGGTTCATAGATACTAGACTCGACCATATTCGTACGAGTCGAAAACACCACTTACAATTGTCACGGAACCTCAGACGCTCCTTTTGCCCTCATGTAGGCAAGCACTAGTCGGAATCATATTCGATATTCATCAGACCATCAAGATGTCGTTGTAGCATAGCTCTGTCCAACCGAGTCCCCTTGGTAACAGATGGTTGTCTCATACACGTTGTAGCACAGAGGCCACATAAGGCAGGACCACACTGCACACAAAGGCAACACGTGAACAGGAACACTACCACAACCCCGATGATCATCAGAATCTTCCAACCCCAAGTCGACATCAGGCCCCAAAACCATCCAAGTAACGTCCAATCCCCTACATCCACGTGTATGGATTCGGAGATCTTATGCAACTTCGAGATGGCTTGATAGACAGTAGGAGCATTATCAGGTATGAAAATGCAACAGCTCGAATGGATCACTTTACATACCCCACCGCGATCTGCCAAGACGACATCTAAAACCATACGGTTTTGCAACGTCATAAGTCTCTCCGCCTGAAGTTCTGAGGTGATATTACCTAGGGCACTGGCAGTAATATTAGCTGTCGATTCTACCACTCGAGTCAAATGTCTCAGGTTCCTACTATTAACCATAGGTCCCCAAAACGGGAGGAAACCCTTGAAAAAGTCTCCTGCCTCTTGACCGGCAGTATCCTCTTCGCTAATTACGCCTCGTACAACTCTAGTCTTATGATAATCGGCATCTACAGTAAACGTCGGAGGCAACAGATTTGCAACAAAACATGAGCCCATGAAGTCTGTGGGCAACCATGTGTATGCACGATCATGACAGATAAAGTACGTACCCTTGGCAGCCAGAAACACAGGGGTCGGGGACATTGGCAGAAGGTAACTTTCAATGCAAGCACTGGCTCCAAGTGAGGCTTGCGAACCACGACCCACAAGACAAAGATTACCAGTGTGGGGTACGACCCATATTGGAGACGAGCTTTTAAGCTGCTTTTCATTAGTGGACATACTATATTCCCCTCTACTTAGGACCCTATAGGCTTGTACCTCTTCTTTAGGGATGAGAAAAGCATCATGGATCTCATCTTCCATATCCTCTATTGCCATCGATAGCACCCACTGATACGAGGTAGGACCAGAGTTGGGGGAACGTTGTTCTGGAGTGGGGTGGAAACCCAGTGCGCTTCGAAGCATTGTTTGGAATGCTCGAGCTGACCCTTGGGAACTATACGGTAACACCAGATATGGAATTCCCTTACCCGTAGTATGTGGCATCAGCCCACACACCCAACAATTAGTAGTGTTAACCACTAACTGATGCTGATGGAGGAGCTGGATAAAGGAATTGTTGCGGAATTCTACACGTCTAGCCTGTTCGTGTTCCGGTAACATATGAAAGGAATGAGGAGAAGCAGTAGAAGTAAGATTAGGGTAAGGAGTAGGAGTAGGGGTAGGAAGTAAGAAGTAAGACATAGTGTAATACACCCCACCCGCCAAGAATGCAGAAGCAGTCAGAAACAATACAAACAACGGAAATACAACACATTTAGTACGACTAAGTTTCTGCAGTCTGACTCTATACGCCTGAGCTCCTTCCAAATCATTCAGCTTCGAAAATGCCATTTCCCTACGACCGTCCGCAACGTTTCTTGACGCACTTCGTTCTGTGCAGCAATAGTCAATCCCCAGGAGTTCCTAGGAACCGACGGCCTTTAACCTAGCGTCAAGACCTACTGTCCAGAAGGAAGTACGCGCGCGGCCCTACGGCCCTCAATACACAATATGTATTTTATTTAGCACAATATTTCAGCTGTGGAAGGAAAAGATACAAGGAAGAAGCTTATTATATGTACAAAAACAATTCAATGATACGATTGTTCAAAGTTGATCAGGGGAAACGAGGATATTGCAGTTATCAATTCAGCAAAGCAAGAAAATTTTATTTGTCCTTAGTATGAGAACGCAGAGAATATCGATGTTTCCCTGGACGTGTCTGCTCGTCGAACAAAGGATCCGTTGAAGAGACAGCGTCCCGTTGATCAATTGGTTGATTTGATCTTGAGTCTTTTGCTGACAAATGTTCAACAGTGGCTTTCTGCTGCGCTGAGTGTTCACCAACAAGCTGTGCGTCGCTAAAAGGTACAAACGCCGGCAATGTCTCTGCTTCTGTTGACGCAATGCCTTTCCTCACCCACGGGTCTGCCGGCAAAGGAATAGGGACTCGCTTACAATGGGTAGCATGTACCCAATTCTTCCGCCCCTCAAGACGAACGGCAGTCCTCGTGGCCAGGAGCACCTGGTAAGGTCCAACAAAGCGGGGGTCCAGATTCTTCTTGCGTGAGAAGTTACGGGTAACTACCCAATCACCGGGCTGGAGCTGGTGGCCTGGACCCTCCGTCTGCGTCGGCAAGGCGTCGTAAACCTGTTGATGAATTAACCTCAGTTTAGCAGTCAAGTCATGTAAGTAATCAATCAACATCGGATACTCAAGATCAACGAATATTCCTGGCCTAGGAACCCCCCACACATTCGCAGGACAGCCGAACACTATTTCATAGGGGCTAAGCCCTATTCGGGAGTGTACAGTCGCCCTAGTTGACAGTAATGCTAGAGGCAAAGCGTCAGGCCACGAAAGTCCAGTCGTAGCCTGAATCTTCGCTAGTTTTAGTTTAAGGGTGCCATTGTACCCTTCAACCAATCCAGCTGACTGGGGATGATTGGCGCTATGGAATTTCTGATTAATTCCAAGGCCCTTACACACACTCTTCATCACACTTCCAACAAACTCACTTCCGTTATCTGACCACACGACTCTAGGCATTCCATACCGAGGAAAGTATTCCTTCAGTAGGATTTTCGCAGTAGACAAAGCAGTATTGTCTTTGAGGGGATAGGCCTCGATCCATCGAGAGAATGCGCAAACCACAACCAAAACGTATTTCAGGTTATTGCATCGCTCCATATGGATGAAGTCCAATTGGATCACCTCAAAGGGATATAAAGGAGGAGCAAAACTGCCAGGGGGAGTTGGGGTTCCTTTGCCAGGATTGTACATTATACACACCATACAATTCTTCACCAAACGTTCAGCACACTTCGTAATTCCATCATTCTTCCACACATCAGCCAACAACTTGCAAATACCTTTCGCGCTAATATGTGCTAACCCGTGTGCCATTGTCACAACGGCCAGTACATACGCATCAGGCAACATCCATCTTTTCTGATCTGACAAATCAATCCAGCAACCATTCGCATCCAACCTTCCCGTACTTTCTTTCCACTTCGTCTTTTCAGTCTCGGTGGCCTCATTCTGTATTGCTTTCACACTCTCTATGGTATTTTCACACATACTTGATTCTGTAGGCCACCTAACCGAACTCGTCACATACATTCGAGTGCTAAGGTTCCGGGCAGTCTCCTTAGCAATCTCATCTGCAAACGCATTACCACGACCAACATCATCCGTCACTTTACGATGCGCACTACACTTAACAATTGCAACTTGAGCAGGTAAAGTCAATGCATCCAAAAGATCGTTCACGAGCTGGCCATGCTGTATTTTCGTGCCATGCGACGTGAAGAAACCACGCTCTCGCCACAACCGTCCAAAGCTATGCGCTACACCGAAAGCGTACTGACTATCGGTGTACACATTCACACGTTTACCTTTTGCTAATACACATGCTCTAGTAAGAGCAATCAGCTCTGCAGCTTGGGCAGAATTCTGATTCAATCTCGCAGTCTCAACAACAGTATTCAATGTCACAACAGCATAAGCAGTAGTCACATCACCATTCGGCAATTTAAAACATGACCCATCCACATACAGAGTGCCGTCAGGGTCTTCCAATGGGGTGTTTTTAAGGTCCACACGACCTTTCGTTTCCTCCTCTGTCCGCAAGTAGCAGTCATGTTCTGCTACTTCATCTGACTCTGCACTAATTGGTAACAAAGTTGCCGGATTTAGGACATTACAACGTTTTATCTGAATGTGGCTTGCCAAAAGCGTCAATTCGTACCCAGACAACCTTGCACTCGTCAAGTGCTGAGTTTTCGTTCGATTCAAAAGAGTATCGACTGCATGCGGAACCATCACCGTGAGCATATTATCCATGACCAATCCTGCTGATTGTCGGATAGAGACCGCAGCTGCCGCAGTTGCTCTCAAACAACTCGGCAATGCTCTAGCTACTGGGTCTAAGGTCGAGGAAAAATATGCACATGGACGTTGCTTACCACCAAAAGGTTGCGTTAAGACACTCAAAGCACAACCTTCCCTCTCGTGAACATATAACGTGAACGGTTTGCTGTAATCAGGAGTACCTAACACAGGAGCCGAACACAATGAATCACGTAATTCAGAAAAACTTTTCTGACATTCTTCCGTCCATGGTAAAGGAGTAGGAACATCCTTGCACGTAAGAGCCACCAATGGTTTCGCTAGCAATGAAAAATTAGGAATCCACTGCCTGCAGTACGACGTGATACCTAGAAAGGCACGCACATCTCTCTGGGTTTGTGGCACAGCCATTCGCGCAATCGCTGCAATTCTCTCTGGGGTCAATCTCCTTCCCTCCTTTGACAATAAGTGACCTAGGTAGGTTACTTCTTGACAACAATATTGGAGTTTTGAAGGTGACACCTTATGATTTAACTCACAGAGATGTTGCAGCAACGATACCGTAGCAATTTTGCAAATGTCCTGAGTATCAGCAGCCACCAATAAGTCGTCGACATATTGGATTAAAGCCGCACCAACCGGCAACCTAAACGCATCCAGTTGACCCTTCAAAGCTTGACTGTAAATCGATGGACTTTCACAGTAGCCCTGAGGAGCGCGTTTGAAGCGGAAGCTACGTCCACCAAGAGAGAAACCGAAAAGGTCCCTGCTCTCTTCGGCAATCGGGATGCTGAAAAACGCATTTTTCAAATCAATCACCGAAAACCACGAAGCAGTAGCTGGAATCAGAGTCAGTAGCGCCGTGATGTCAGGCACAACAGGGAATTGAGGAACCACAATTTTATTTACCTCCCGTAAATCGATAACAAAACGATAAACAGGCGGTTTAGTAGGATCAGTACGTTTAAGAATGGGCAGTACAGGGCTGTTGCACACGTTTCCCCGAGTCTCCTCAATAACATCTTTCTCGATCAAATCATAGATGATCGCTAACAAAGCTCGTTCACCATCAAGGGAGATACGGTATTGGGGAATACGTGGCAATCGCACATTAGATTTCAACTGAACAACATAAGGGGAGATATCAAGTAGGCCCACATCATTTGGACCCGTCGCCCACAAAGACGCAGGAAGAGAATCCAATTCCGGTGGAAGCTTATCGAGAGACAAATACATGGGAGAGACTACTCTCTCTCCAAACGTAAGCTTTACACCCGCAGGAGAACAATACAAAGTTGCATACAAACGTTTAAGCAAATCCAGACCCAAAAGATTTTCACCACAACCCGTGGTTAAAATCAACGGAGCTTCGAGCTCACGAGGCCCAATTTTAAGGGGCAAAGGGCATGAAACTGGATTGCTAACGGGGGCGCCAGAGAATCCAACGGATACATTTGTTAAGCCAGACAAAGGTGCGCCAGGGAGTTTCGAATGCATGATAGAACTTTTCGCTGCACCAGTGTCCAACAGAAAAGGCTCAACGACGCCCGATGTAGCAACTGCGACGTAAGGCCCTCTCTGATCAACCGGAACTGATACCACTCCCTCTCCTTGTCTTTGGCTGTCCTAGTAATTACTGTCGTCAGTTCCCTGATCGACGTAATAATCGTCTACATTGTACTGCGCAGATCGTCCTTGTGATGATCCACGTTGGTCGAAACAGTTATTAGAATTAGATGAATTGTCAGAACGGTCGTTCTGAGCACCACGACCTCTACCACGTGATGCGGGCTGTGAACCACCACGGCCTCCCCTAGATGAATTACCACCACTACGGTCATTTAAAGCAGGACAATTGAATTTAATGTGTCCCTCCTGTCTACAATAAGCACATTGATTGTACCCTAACGAAGATCTTTGGAAAGAGGAATCATTACGCGACTGCGATCGATTCGATTGCGACTGTGGTCTATTCTGTTGAGACGCATTCTGATTAGAACGCGGCGGATATGCTTGTTGCAACAACACTTTAGTTTTCAGCTCTTTCGTCTTTTTATCAGCACGGTCAGTTTCCTCTTTTTCTCTATTTTCGTAATATTGTGCCGTGGCCAATATCTGAGCTGAGGTAGAAACGGCCCACGCACTTTCTGAATTCTTCAATTTATTGCACAAGTCGGGCAATAAGTTCGATACGAATTTATCCACAAACAACCGTTGTCCACCCTCGGTACCCATATCCTGTCCACTATGATCAACGAATGTTTCCTCAAACCTCGTAAAGAAGTCTGAAACACTCTCATCTTTCTTCTGCTTACAGGCTGACAACTTATCCCAATTCACCCTCATAGCTGGCATGAGCGTTTTCATTAATGTAATGATTCGCTGGGGAAGAAGTTCAATCAACTGATCGGGTTTAGTAGCAGCCACTTGTCCAGCGTCTGCCGCTGTAATAGCAGCCCAATCACCACCTAATTCATTTGCGTGATCTTGGTGACGAATCTTAGCCCATACCGGTTGCGGTACGACATTGCCAAACAACATGTCAATATCGGCAAGATTCATTATCGTAGCGTCTACGAGCTGCGATAATTCCTTATAATACCCTGCAGGATTTTTGCGAGGATCGGGCAAAGTTTGTTTCACCTGAAGCACTTCCGATCGTTTCCATGGGAGGTGTATCCACACTCTCTGGAAATGCGCCGCCACTGGAGCATTAACATTAGTATTATCAGCGGGTACCCAAACCGGCGGAACTTCACGCATAGGATATTGGCCAGACTCATCTTGTTTTTCAATGTCCTCAACGAACAATGCATGAGGAATAGGAGCGGGACGAAAAGATAACAACCGCTCAATAGCACGTCGGACATTAGTGTCGACTATCAGTCCAGTTGCGAACTGAAGCCGAAGTTCAGACAGGGCGTACAGCACCTCGTCAGGCGCAAAGGCCACTATCTGATCATGTAAGAACTTGCACATTTCATCAAACACATATCTCTGAGTAGGTATGTTGAATTGATCAAACGTTTCGAAGACAACACGAGGTGGATTTCTAACAGGGTTTACTATCCAACCCATCGCCATATTGCATAGCGCAACACGTTCTCTATTAGCAGGAAGCTGGCTACGTCTCTGAGGACCATCAGAACCAGCAGACCCAAAAACAGGTCCAAGCGACTGAAAGAAGTTTGGCACACTAGGAGAATTACGGTTACGAGTAGAGGGACAAGAATAAGACACAGGACTAACAAGAGAAGGAGTAGAGACATTAGCAACAACAGGGGTTAACAACGCAGGAGCAGTAGTGTGAGCAGGAGTATGTGGAAGCGGAGGAGCAGTAGGAATAGAAACAGGCACAGGAGCAGGAATAGTCGGAAGAGCGGGTGCAGGTTGAGGAACTGGTGGAGGAATAACAGGTGGAAGAACAGGTACGGCAGGGACCACAGGAGCTGCGATACCCTGTACGTACGGAGGTGGCGACTTCATAAGATAGGACATTAAAGAATCCTCAACTGCCTCTTCCTTCTTATCCGACTCCGTAGGCAAAGCAGGATAGCATTTATCTATGGACATACGCTGTAGCCTCTCAAACACTTCCTTATCCTTATCCTCCTTATCACGCTGAAACTGCTCAGCTTTCTTCACTATGGTAGCAACATTATCTCGCTCACTACGTTTATTCTGTCTGATCTCTTTCTGTCGGGCTTCTTTGCGCCACAACCGAAAGGCATCAAACATGGCCGGCCTAGATTTGCGTTCGAACAACTTTATTTCTAGATTATCTAAGATCGACGCTTCGAAGCTACCGTGAGGTGGCCAACGAAGATCGCCGTCTTTCTTTGTATATTTTATCCAATAATCGTTAAAAGCAATCGGGCCTAGCCCATGTTTGCTATATAAGTCATAAGTAGGAGTTCCAACCGGAGGTATCGGACACGAGTCCTCCAGCAGGGAATCCGCACCACAAGGTCTAAAACAACTGAACAAAGTACTGCGACCAGGCATCTTGCACACTAGCCGAGTTTCACAAACTTCAAGGGTTACGGGATTTACCAAGTCCCAGCAAGAACAAAACCCTCGGTCTTTGGCGGCTGCAGTCGTCAAACAAATACAACAACAAAGTACGCTAGCAAAGTGTCACCGACAAAAACACTCACACAGCGTGCACAACAAAAACACTAGTGTTTACAACAAAGACACTCGCTAAAGTGTCTACAACCAAGAACTCTGGGAGCGACCCACAAATACTTAACTCAAAGAACAATGGCGTCCTCAGGAAGGCCCGTCAATCGTCTCGCTATACCAAGGTCTACGCCAGGCGCCAAAACAGGTCTACAGTCAGGGCAGCAGTCCGTCGCAGCCGTTAGGAGGCGGGAATCTTCGCGGGAAAAGTCTTCGGGCCACTTATTTCGACAACAGGATCGATGAAGCGGGGTGCACCTTCCCTCGGAGATTTCACACGAAGTTCCTCACGATCGTCGGGCTTGGACCGGTACCACTGATGCAGCCCCACGTTGGGCGCCAACTGAAGGACTGGGTTCTTTTGGACCCAGCGGTGCCAGGGCACAACACCTGAAACCTTCGTGGGTAACCTGCTCCGGCGTACAAGTCACAGAGACACGGGACACTTCCTTCGGCGTCAAAGAGTCAAGGTTTATTTACTGCAGGGAACACAGAAGTCACGACAAGTACAACACGTGCAACTTGGGGAGACTGCTTCAAATTGGTTTTGTGGATCGCTCCTTTTATACAGTTTTTACCCATAAGATAACATGAGACACAATAGTTTACAACCTGGTTCCCACATGTCGCTCTCAGAGGGGTCGCTTTTAGTCACTTTGAAACACATAAGGTCCGGAACATAAGTGCGGAAACATTTGGCGGTTCCCAACTGTAAAAACCCATCTTCCCACCATTAGCAAATTCCAATCAGCAATAAAGTAGATCGAAATAGGAACGAAGACAGGTGCAGAGGAAGACGGAGACAGTGGGGAGATCGGAAAGGGTGTAAAAGGGGAGGTAACGAGAAGCACGAGATACAGGCATCAAAGGGACGTGCCTAATGAGATGCACGGCTGAGACAATAAGTCCGTGCGGCAAGATGAGCCTCGAGCGGCGCCATCTGCCTTACAGTAGCAACCCCCTCATCATAAAGACACTTTCAAAGGACATGTGTCTTCCGCAGATATCTTGGGAGTCCCAGGGTCGCGAAGCGGACAGCGTCCGTTCGCTGACTACTTGAGGGCAAGAGACAAAATGGATGCCGTATCTAAGATGGAACCCGTGGGTACAGATGAGAAACCCACATATCAAACGAACGGTTTAAGTTAGCACAGCGAAACTGCGCACACTTACTAAACTCGTCATTTGCGGTTCATAGATACTAGACTCGACCATATTCGTACGAGTCGAAAACACCACTTACAATTGTCACGGAACCTCACCTCTCTAGAGGTTTGTGGATAATATCTAGATATGGCTCGGTAAACATAACGTCCTTAATCGTTAGGAACCTATTCGTTACACTTCCCAACTTAGGGTCACAGTTACGCTTACTTGAAACCCAATTCCAATAGAGGTTCTTTATTACTGCTTTTGGTGGAGCTGATCTATTCTCCCAGGACTCGCGAAGGCCCAGGTCAAACAGTAGGGACTTGACATCTTGGAGCCATTTGATTTTTTGCCAGCCCATAATAGACATCACCTCTGCCAAGCCTTCTGCATATTTGGCCAATTCTGGGACCCGCCAGAGCTGCACCCACAGTAGAAGTGGGCGAAGTTTTGCCAGGTCTCTAATAGCGTGGCACCCGAGATACAACAACAGAGGCACCATGGGCGTGCTCTGTGGGAGTGCCATTAATTCCCTTAGGAATCTATTTTCAGATTTGGCCAAATGCTCCGTATTGCTAGAGCCCCAAAGTTCTGCTCCATAAAGGGCTGCGCTTACCCCCCTGGCCCAGTATATATCGATTACTGGACCAATGGGTCTAATAGAGGCAGAGCGCTGTTCCTTTAACAGGGCCCCGTAACCCTCTTGTGGCCCAATAACATCTTCTGCACGTGGGAATTCCACTTCATGGAATCCGAAAGTCGGATGCCAAGGTAGTCGAATTCCATGACCCTCTCAAGAGGCTCAGAGTTTAAAACAGGGGGCCTACCCAGTTTTCTTGGCGGGTTCAGCACCAGATATTTAGTCTTTCTGGTGTTTATCACAAGCCTTCTTGATGCGCAAAAGATCTGAAAGCTATCAAGGAGGTTCTGGAGCCCAGCTGGGGATTTAGAAAGAAGAAGAGTATCGTCGGTGAACAGGAGGTTTGGAATACGCTCGCCCGCCAGGGATGGTGTGTCAGACTGGATCTTCAATAAATGCTCCACCACTCCGTTCACATAAAGTGAAAACAGGGTGGGGGCGAGGACGCATCCCTGGTGGACGCCCCTGTCCACCGGGATCCTTCTAGTCTTTTGCCCCTGGGTACCCCACCTCACTTGGGCAAAATTACTATCATGGAGCCGCACCAGCAATGACAAGATATAACCTGGGATTCCCATTTCAGAAAGCACTCCCCAGAGGCGAGCACGGGGCACCAAGTCGAAAGCCGTCTTGAGATTTATAAATGCCAAATAGAGGCTTCCCTTCCCCACAAGAACCATTTTCCAATAGATGAGTAGAAGCCTGAAGGCCTGTTCGATCGTTCCTGTTCCAGATCTAAAACCCGCTTGGTAGTCCGAGAGAATCCTGTTATCATCAGCCCACAGCAAGATTCTCGTGAGAATCACCTTCCCAATAACCTTCTGTGTGGAATCAATTAGGCTGATTGGGCGGTAGTTCGCAGGCTCGCCCCTATCTCCTTTTTTGAAGATCGGGACAACCTCTGCCCCCTTCCAGGACTCAGGGATGGAGCCCCCATTATTAATGGAGTTTAGAAGAGAAGAAATAATCTTTGCCCATTTGCGGGGATCGGAGCGGAGGAGATCACCAGGAATACCATTGGGCCCAGGAGTTTTCTGTGGCACGATGGCTCGAATGGCGTCCTCCACCTCCCTGTCCCCAAAGTGGGTACCATCCACATCCCTTAAAGTTGGCAAGCAGATCTGGAAATTTGGTTCAGGGTGCCCAGTCTCGGAACAAGAATACATTTTCGAGAAATGGTCAAACCAGGTTTCACCTACTATATTGCAGGTTATGCACTCACTGGTGGATCTGTTCTTTAATCTAATGAGATTCCAGAAGCGAGCTGAGTCTCTCCCTAGGCTAGCAACCTTAAGCGAGCATCAATATTCGTTTTCCAAATCTCTTTTAGCCTCAATGACAGCCTGTTTGTATTCCTTACGCGCCAGCTGGATGGATCTTTGGGACCTGCTTTTCACAGCTTTAATCAACTTTGATTTTGCTTGCCAGCATTTAGATGTGTACCATCCCTCCTTGGCGGTGGGCCTGCGGGGTTTCCTCTGTGCGGAGCCTCTGCTTCGGACTAGGAGTATACTACCCAGTGCTAGGATGGTTTCTTGGAATATTTCTGATGCCTTAGATGGGCCGCATTGGTCTATATCTATTGCCTGCATTTTAACCTGCACTGCAGATAGGATAACCTCAATGTTCTTCATTTTCCCTGGATCCAAGACAAGTTTACACCATTTTAGGCGCCTACCACAGTTAGATGGGGTAACTTCCTTAGTGAGCATAAGTGGCACCGTTACGTGTTCTTCAACTCCCTTCCAAATAGGATGTAAACTCAGTGAAAGGGGGTTATGGTCACTATCAGTTGTTGAACATACTTCCATATCCACCAGGTAGCGCCACCGATTTAAATCGAGGAAGATGTAGGATGTAACATGATACATTCTGATTCCAATTGCCTCAATCTTTTTTCTCTGTTTCCCCCTCTGATGTTTCTGGGTACTGAACTTATAACGTAATATCTGAGGTCAGTAAGATTGTTATTGTGTACCAGTTTTAGATGCTGTGCCACAGGATAATTAGGATCTGAATTTACCACTGCACTGAGGTGTTGAAGCATCCTTCTGAAAACTTGAAGTTTAGTTCTACCTACATACAATAAGTGGCAGGTGCACTCTAGAATGTATACGGCATGCTCCGCTCTACAAGTATAGTGTCCTTGTATATTTATAGGTTCAAGGCTAAAGGCAGTGATCTATTCAGAATTTTTTTTTCCAAATTTGCAAGCGTGACATGAGCTGCACTTAAAAAAGCCTGATCTAGCTGACAGCCAAGAATTGGATGCATTAACCTCAGGACTGTTCCTTACAAGTGCATCCCTCATCAAAGGCGCCCTTCTCAATGTTAGTGTTGGAAGCTCAGGCAAGATTTGTGACATTGTTAGATCCGATAGAATTATCAGCCAATTTCTATATAAAATCTTGCGAACTTGACTCCCCTGTCTGCAAAAAGTAGCTATTAATCTGATGTTGTTAATTGATTCAACATTTATGGCACCAGTATCATCATAGGTTTACCTAGATAATGTATGGATCTTAGGTGTTGTAGGAGGGTCGGTATCACTAATGACACTGTTTGCCTTATCACAAGCTGATTTTAAATCCTTGGCCTTGTATCCTCTATTTAAAATCTTTTATAAGCTTCAGCCTGGCAGTTCTTAAGATCATCATCATGACTACAGACATGTTTAATTCTTAAAAATTCTCCATAAGGAATACTTCGAATAAGGTGATGGGGATGTGAACTGTTCGCATGGAGCACAGAGTTTCCAGCTGTTAACTTCGTGTGCAACCTAGTTTGAATAATATTTTCTTTTATATAGATTTCAACATCCAAGAATTGTACCTTAACATTACTAATGTCAGATGAGAACTTAAGATTAAGTGTATTGTCATTAAGCATATCCAAACAATTATTAGCTGCTTCAATAGAAACTTTCCAAATAAGACAAACGTCGTCAATGAATCTCCACCAGTGGAGAAGATGTTGGTCAAAAATAGCTTTGTGAGTGGCCCTCAGGACATGCTCCTCCCACCAGCCCATGTGTAAACACGCGTAGCTGTGGAAGAAGCATGCCCCCATCGCCACTCCACGCAGCTGTTGGAAAAGTTCCTTGTTGAACATGAAGTAATTGTGGGTCAAACAGATTTCAAACATCTTTAAAAGAATTTTGTTATGCTCATGCATACGAATACTTCTTTTTTCCAAAAAATAGTGAACTGCATTTATACCGCCAATATGGTGGATACTGGTATATAATTAACTAACATCCATCACTATTAGATAACACCCTTCCTTCCATTTAACCTTATTAAGTGTATTCAAAAAGTGTCCAGAATCCATAATATATGACGGCAGACCTTCCACAAACTCGTGTAGTGGTCAGCATATTCGTAATGGCTTTCCTTTTTTGTGCCGAAATAATTGTTCTGCCTGTAACTGGTACCACATTTTTATGCACCTTTGGGATAAAGTATAATATAGGAGTGATGGGGAAGTCATTTTTCAAACAAAAAAAAATATATATATAGAAATATAAATAAAAAGCACCTTTTTGCACCAGCAATCAAAGGGTTCACTCTTCGTCATCTTTTGGATTTTAGCAGCGGCAGTCTGTGGAGTGGCGAGTATCCAGAAAATTTTTGTACCGAAGGCTTTCATGGTACGAGTGAAACCCCTCCCCTTCCAGGGCAACGCAGCAGGAAGCAGCTGATCCAGAATTATTTCCAGGTTTCAGGACGTCTACGATCTCCGATGAGGAGAAAGCCGCAGCAAGCCCCTGCAAAACCATTTATTACACTACTTGGGATAGAAGCCTGAGTTTCTCGTTTCGGGGTTCCGAGGGAGACGTCTCGAATTTGAACCGAGGTAGGCGCACGGAATTAGCAGTGGGGAGTGTGCGCGGCATCGGGCAGGACATTGATTTTAAAGTCCAGATAGCCGTTCCTTTTTGTGCAAAGAACATTATTTTTGCCTAAATTCAACAGCGCATTTAATCATGTCCGCCGACAGACTGCGTAGCCGAGCGGAGGCAGCGGATTCCATGTTTTTGGATTCCCCGGCTGGGGGATCATTGAATATTACATCTACAAGCCACGAGACCAGTAGCACCACCACAAGGGATTTGTTCAGGAAATTGGAACGACTCATGCGTTCCGAACAATCCAAGTGGTGGGAGCACAGGTCTCTTTCTCGTTACTTGGAAGTCGGCCGTGTCCCGAGGGGATTAAGGATCACTATAGCCCCCAGTTACAATAATCCAGATCCAACCATGCTGACTGATTGGGCAGAGGCGAATCTAGAATCTTCAGGCAAGCTACTGCATATTTTGGAAAAATATGTGGACAGTGACGCATTAAATTGCAGGGTGAAATTGACATTTTGGAGCAAGAATTAACCAAATTGGAAATCACGGATCAAATTACTAAAATGGGAACAGACATGATGAGTAGACTCAGCAAAGAAGAAGAAGTCATAAAGAAGAGGAAAGCTTTCAAATTTGAAAGAGATCGGATAGACTATCAAAATGGACAGGTCTTTACATTTGCTCGCAGGTATGAAGCTGTTAAAGCAAGGAGAAGGGGTAATAAAACTGCCCAGCAAATGATGAATACAACGATGGTGCCAGTAGCTTCATTTCTGGACCTCAGCTCGGCCGGAAAGAGATCCAGAAGCACACCAAATAAGAGACTCAAATCTGGGGTTTAAAAAACTATCCCTGGCACAATAGGTCAACTGCTTGTGCCAGGATCGCCGAGAAACTTTGAGATCACACAAACCTGCAGAAGCAAGAGACAAAGGGAAAACTTTAAAGGAAGGGAACGGAGGAAATGCCATGCCCGGACACACAAACGGAGGCAAACCAGGGAAACAAGGTCATTGGAATCGGTTTAAAAAAAGACGACGAAGAAACCTAATCAAAATCAGTAATAAATCTCACTGACCTGAAGTTAACTACAGGGGAGACTGCCGTCCTGAATTTGGGGCTATATTATTGCCCGCCCTGCAACATGAACTATGCAGACACAAGGAAGGACATTTACAGATTCACCCGCAAGTTGAAATTGAACAAGTTCTTCCAATTACAACCCAAAAAGAAAAATCAATTGGAAGTGTTGCCTAGTCCAACAATGTCTGGCTGTGAAGCCCACAACATTTTTGAAGAAATTTGGGAATTACAAAATGAACCAGGGTCCAGTCAAACTGGGACCAACACTGTCCATGCTTCTAGTAGTCAACATATTACACCCTTTAAACCCAAATCTACATTTCAGCCAATTATGGTACATGACAATCTGGATACTTTCCAGGAAATAGTGGTACAAGACGTCAAGAAACTGTATACCGCCATCAATAAAACAAGTTTTTTATTAGCAAACAGAACAGATACTACAAACAACTCATCAGCAAGCTAGAAACCAACCATGATATAATCGTGAAGCAGGCTGATAAGGGCGGAAATGTAGTCTTGTGGCCCGGGAAGATGTACCTCACAGAGGCAGAAATTCATTTGGGAGATTCTACATTTTATCGTAGAAACAATATTCAAATTGTTAAAACAACATGGGTGGACCAATATCAGAAATTACAAGCATGGAGAAGTGCGGGACTCTTAACTGAAGATGAATTCCATTATTTGAAGAAGGAACATCCAGTGATCCTTTCCTTTTATTTAATTCCCAAAATACACAAGGGGGCTGACGTACCACCTGGTCGGCCCATCATCTCTGTGATTGACAGCTCTATGGAAAATGTGTCAAAATACATTGACTTCTTTCTTCAAGATCATGTCAAGTCTCTTGATTCTTATGTAAAAGACTCTTTTGATTTCCTACGCAAGATAGAGCGTTTTTCTTGGGGTCCCAACATCTTTTTAATGACTCTTGATGTATCGGCTTTATACACCGCCATAAGACACTGCGACGGACTGAAGGCCTTGGAATTTTATCTCAATAAGTGTCCCCCGAGTTCAGTGGCTCACAACAAAATGCTACTGGACATGACCAGAATGTGTCTGGAGCAAAATTTCTTCATCTTTAATGGGGCAATCTACCAGCAGGTCAGAGGTGTGGCGATGGGGGCCTGCTTCTCCCCCAGCTACGCGTGTTTACACGTGGGGCTGCGGGAGGAGCAGGTCCTTTTTGGCCAACACCTACGATTTACTACTGAAAATATTTTACTGTACCTGCGGTATATAGATGATTTATTTCTTGTTTGGAGGGGCTCCCTTGAAAGTGCCAAGGCCTCTGTAGAGGTAATCAACAAAAATAACATCAATTTGAATTTTACCTATAACATCAGTTCAAGTTCTTTGTGTGTTTTTTGGATGTGGAAGTTTATGTTGAGAATAATTGTTTGGCAACTAGGTTGTACAGGAAACCCAGCGCTGGCAATACAGTATTACATGCCAGCAGCCACAACCCAGCCCATCTGATCTGGAGCATTCCCTTTGGGGAAATGCTCCGGATCAAAAGAATTTGCAGTACCGATGGCTGAATGCGCGGCTGTGCAAGAGGCTAGCAGACTGCGCTTTTTAGCCAGAGGGTATTGAAACATAAGCCTACTTAAAGCTATCCAACGGACCAAGTCTATTACTAGACAGGAGGCTATGGTTCCGAAGGACAGGGCTATTGTAAGGGTAGATCAGTTGACTGATAGGGTTCCAGAAGTACCTTCTCGTGTCATACTGTCTTACAATCGTCAGCACGGAGAACTAAGGAAGATCATCAATAAAAATTGGATCCTTGCCCAAAGTGATCCCATCATTGGACCCAAGGTGAGGAGTAAACCTTTACTCACCTTTTGTAAATCACCCTCCATTGCTAAGGCATTAGTCATAAATTCCATAGAGCCTATAATTTCCACCACTTGTCTGCTACTTACCAGGGGCTTCAAAACATGGCCTCAATGTAAGGCTTGTCGTTATGGTAGCAACAGGACGCATTATAGCAGTCCTTTTCGGCAGGACCCCATTGCTATCACCAAGAGGCTGACCTGCAAAACAGAGTATGCCGTATATGTGTTGGAGTGTCCGTGTGGGCTCAAATATGTGGGCAGCACCCGTCTGCCCACCCACAAGCGAATACTCCAACACATATGGGCTATTGTGGGACGTGATCAAACCTATCCGGTTGCCAGGCACTTTGAAGCTAAACATCTAGGCAGTCCTGAGCAGCTCCAGTATTTTGTTATAGATACAGTAGAAGTATCAAGGAGAGGAGGAGACCGTGAGGCCAAACTCCGTCTCCTTGAGACTAGATATATATTGGAGCTGAATACAATGAATCTGAATGGATTAAATGACAGGGAAGATCTGTATACCTGCATTTAGGATTTCCAGGAACTGTATTCTTGCCTGTCCGGATAGAGATGTGTTCTGACTGATTTCAAGTTTTTTTTTATTAATAACATGTGGCTGTATTTTGTATTTAGCATTGTGTATATATATATATTTGCAATTTAATTGGATCTGTTTTGACTTTCTCTTTTTGCACTTTATTATTGCACTTTGCACATCACCTTGGCACTTTAGCACTCAGAACAGAATTTTTTCTATTGAATGGCCCACTTGGGCTTTATGTTTTTGAAGTTAATTCAGTCAAATAAATTGTACCAGATATAATTGGCATGAATTTGTTTTGTGTAATAATGTATATTGCAAATAATGATAACAATCTATTGGCAATATGACGGAGGGACGATGGCGCTTTTACTTTGCCCTACACAATACAATGTAAGGGTTCATTAGATCAGTTTCCTATTTTCGGATGTCAACTACTGGGGTTGGTATAGGTAATTCTGTCAATGCGCCATTACCTGTAATCAACGATTACGTGGTCAATTTTAAACTTTTTATTTAAGTTTAATATTATGCAGGTTGTTGTATATATGTGATAAGAATTTTTTATCTATTTATATATAGTCCCGATCGACGCAAATTTGCACAGTATTTTTTCTATGCCTATTGTCTGCTACTTTGCACTGTCACTTTAAAAGGTCTGTTTCTGAGCTCTCAGTTTATCATGTGATCTAGCCTCCTTTGGAGGCGAAACGCGTCATGGCGGGCGTGCTGGCACCTATTTAAATAAAAAGCACCTTTTTGCACCAGCAATCAAAGGGTTCACTCTTCGTCATCTTTTGGATTTTAGCAGCGGCAGTCTGTGGTGTGGCGAGTATCCAGAATATAGAAATATATATTTATATATAGTTATATATTCACTGAAAAAAACATAGGTTTCATACCAGTTAGTTAGCTGGACATTTTACTCATACAAAACCATTGAAATTCCCCCGTTATAGTTAGTTGTACTCACTATAACTCGCACGCCCGCAATCCACTGCTGATGATGTCACATATTGCATCATTCATGACATGGTCAGTGACATCACTGATGACATCTCCAATGACATCACTGATGACATCACTGATGGCATCATCCATGTGACAATAAAATACACCTCATCTCACACTAGTATAATATTTCATCACTCGCTGTAAAATAGAAAGTGCCATATTTGAAACCATTGACACACCAATAGTAATTTCTAAAAACCCACTCAGTGATTCATAGATCTATACACACATCTAATCACTTACCTATAGATTCAGTGTTATATGCAGTGAATAATTAACAGAACCCTTTCAAATATACTTATACGTCTATTTCAACATTACACACCAGCACACATTGTATTCGCTTATAAAGACATCCTTCTGACTTATGCAAACAATTGAATATACTTAAATTTACTCATCTACACACTTATACAAACACCACTTCATATATTTATATATATAGAAACTCACACTTAGTGTGTTATAAAATCACTATTACAAGTATACAGTTATCCATATAGTGACTCATACAATCACTAAGTCTTAGGCACACTTAATTAGATATAACTGTCACATACACTGCTTTTTTTGTACCATTGAGAGAAATATTTCATCACCACCACACCCATAAACATATACACTCACTTATGTAACATGTAGTCTTAACCTCATATACCTACTGAATGAACTATTCACACATTTTTGGGCAAACACACACCCCCCACCAAACCACATAGCCGTTCATTTACCCATACATATGCTCAGTTAAGAAACCAATAACAAATATGGTCTTTAACATAGCAATTAAGACAAAGCAATAAAGACTTTCACACAGTTTAGTAACTACACATTATACATAGTGAGACTCTACAAATTAGTCAAGGAAACAATCAATGACACTGTTACTAAATCCACAATTCACACATTTATATTTATATATCCACTCATTCTTCAATACAAAGTAGTGTATTTATAATACATATTTAAATATCAAAGCAAACCACATTCACTGGATGATGTCATCAGTGATGTCATTTGAGATGTCATCAGTAATGTCATCCATGATGTCACTGACCAAGTCATGAATGATGTAATATGTGACATCATCAGCAGTGGATTGCGGGCGCGCGAGTTATAGTGAGTACAACTAACTATAACAGGGGAATTTCAATGGTTTTGTATGAGTAAAATGTCCAGCTAACTATAACTGGTGTGAAACCTATAGCTTTTTCAGTGAATTTCAAAGGTTTTTTAAATGCTTATTCCTAACTATTATGTGTGTGAAACCTCTGGTTTTTTAAGTGAATTTCAAAGGTTTTTTAAATGCTAATTTTAAAATGTATCAATTATTATATTTAATTGTTATTATACAAATGTTCTATATTTTTTAACAATATTTAAATTTTAAATTTGATTTATGTATTATTATTTACAAATTTTTGATTTTTTTATTAATTCTGGCCTTTTTTGTGTTTATTAAAGGTGCGCGCACGGTGTTCGCACGCATGCGCGCACGCTGCACGCATTCCGCGAAAATGTGTTCATTCCAAAAAGTCATTTCTGTAAATGTAATGTACATAATAACCCAAGACATTCTCAGCCAGATTCATCAAAAGCAATTCGGCTCGCAAAGGACCAGATTCTGGGAATCTGGCCCTTTGCAAGAGCTATTTTTGCATTTGGGATTCATCATCCCAAATGCAAAAATCGCATTTATAGAAATTGCTAAATTGCAATGAATTGCATTTAAGGAATCTCAATTTGAGATTCCTTAAATGCAATTCATGAGCCATTTAAAAATTGTGAATTCGCTATCTGGGGTCGCTATTTACCGCGAAGTCTGACTACGTGGTAAATAGCGAAAACTTACAAAAATGCACTTTAGTGCATTTTTCAAAGTTGTATGTTACACACACGCATGTCCTTTGGACATGTGTGTGCGCAACACCAGTTTACATTACCATTTCAGGGGTGCTTCAGGGTGTCCTTTGGATACTCTGGCACCCTTGAAATCGCTTCCTTATTTGCGAATCGCTATTTGCTAATTGCAAATAAGGAATGACTCCCCATTTATTCCTATGGGCCTTTAGGAGTCATTCCTTATTTGCGATTAGCAATTAGCAAATCGCAAATAAGGAAGCTGTAGGAATCGCAATAAATATTGCGATTTCTACATGAATCCCGTTTTGCGAGTCTTTAATAGCGATTCCTTAATAATCGCTATTAAGGACTCGCAAAACATGACAATGATGAATATGGGGGTCTGTGACGTAACTATAAAAATTGTATTTTTGACTTTTAAGAACCGTATTTTAGCAATTCAGTAAAATGATTACTACAGTGAAAGAGTGTCTTGCTGGGAGTGCTGTTTCAGGGTTTAGAAAACTACAGTAGTATTCACCCAGTGTAGGGGGTATTTAAGGCACAGCAGCAGTGTTCGGGCAGTGTAGGAGATCATGAAGGGAGTGCTGTTTCAGGGTTTAGGGCAGTGCAGTGGTGTTTCAACATTATAGGGGCATTCGCTGAGAATGGTTTTCAGGGTTTAGAGCAGTGCAGTAGTGTTAAAAGAGTTTAGCAAGTTTTGCTAGGGATGGTGTTTCAGTGTTTAGGTCAGGGCATTGGTATTCAGGCAGTGTAGGGGTCATGGTGGGATTGATATTACTGAGTTTAGAGCAATACAGTTGTGTTTGGGCAGTGTATGGTATCATGCAAGGGCTAGGAGTATAAAGCACTGCATGTCCTAAAGCCTAACTCACTCCATGAGTACATGTATTCCCATGTCTGCAAATAAATGCACTGAGCAAGTGATTCTGTCACAATATTCCCAAAAACACACTGACTCACATTGTGATTCTAGACCAATAAAAATATCCCTTGCAATTCACTGAAATGATTACTACATGCTAAAGAGAGAGTTGCTATGGCATTTCTACAGCACATCCAGGATCTTTATTACACAGCATGGAGACTATTTTGGAATTAAGAGGCCTGACACGCATACTGCATAGGACTTTCTAGCACTACATGTCCTAAAGCCTGACTCACTTCATGAGTACAACTAAGCAAATTATTCTGCTACAATTTTCTGAAATAAATACTGACTCACATTGTGATTCTAGACAAATCAAAATATCCCTTGCAATTCACTGAAAGGATTACTATCTGCTACTGAAAGATTTTCTATGGCATTTGTGCAGCACACCCAGAATGTTTACTAGACTGCAAGGAGACTATCTGAGAATTCTAACCCTGATATACAAGTGTGTAAGTGGTTAGACGACTTCATGTACACACTCTACATTTTTAACAACAGCACTGTACTGCAAAAAAAATCTCCTCAAACACATTAACATACCAAATGCTCCTATCACAATGTTTTTCCCAAAGCAGACAAATTCAGAATCAGACTCTATACAAATAAACTCCTGCTTCCACATTAGAACACATTTTTCTTATTAACTTAAAGTGCACAACATAGCTCCCCTTACAAATTAACAACTCACCTTTAAAAATGCTTTTGTAGATTTAGAACAGTGTCAATCACACACCAGAATTTCTTAAGCAGAATCTCTGAATTGTGCACCAGTCACTGGAACCATAGAATGGCATTGCTTCCCTCTCATTTTCCACACATATTCATGTAGATAACCAATGAAATTTCTTCCCACATGAATTCAAAACCAAACTAACATTTTAATTGGTTCTACATTTCAACACTTTCAAACTCACATAATGTTCAACCTTCCCCCACTGCTCTCTCTGCCTGTTACCATGGTAACACTCCATAGAACACCTAACTGAACACACAGGTGAAAAGTTCATCACACAATGTTGCAAACCAAACCAGCAAGGGTGTTTGACTTCTCAATATACCAGCTTATCCTGTGCAATGTTCCTTTCAATGAATTTTTCTCAACCATTAGCATTACTCCTTTTAAAAAACAGTAGCATGCACCCTAGTTTTCAATGTTGAATTTTCAGAAACCACTTATCATTTCTTTTTTTCAAGTGCACTGAATCTCATCCACATTTTTTCTAAACTCCTACTTTTCACACTGCCATTTCATTTCCAGAGCACATCTGAGTACAACCAGATCTCCCTTCAAGATGCTTAGAGTGTGGATTGTGGGACACAGCTATATTTTCTGGAGTGAAAGGTATGCAGCAAATAGATGCTTTCTCAATCTTGATTTACCAAATGTCGATATTATGTGGATTGGCCAGAGAGGATTGAGATGTCACCAATTGATGCCATCGGTAAAATCCTTTTTGCATCTCCCCGCACCTGACCTCATGATTGTGCACTGTGGTGGCAATGACCTAGGCACTTTGACTGGGGTAGGTCTGGAAATGCTTTTAAAGGACACCTTTGAGCAATTGATGTCACTATTTCCACAAACTGCCTTTGTATAGTCTAATCTATGCCAAAGGCAAAGATGGAACTGGTCCAACCAATATTGTCCGCAGATTGAGTCTGTTTCTGCTTTCCCCAGAGACTATGGTAGGGGTTCTATATACCACAACAACTTGCGTTACAACATGCAAGGCATTTATAGAGGAGACGGTGTACATTTCACAGATGAGGGGAACAGAGTCTTCCTCTTGAACTTTAGACTCTGCATCGGTACTTACTTGTAGGTACAAAAAACACTCAATGAACACAACGGCTATTTTTAGAGCCAACCAACATCTAAATACTCAAACTTGTTATTTAACTGTATTTTCTTTGTCTTTTTTTTGCCGACGTACGCGTACCCCACGATTTTTAAAAAAAAAAAAGGTTTTTTTTTGGCCTTCAGGGTCCTTCAGAGACCCCCTGAGAAGGCCTAGGGGGTCAGGGAGTGTCTACCCTGCCCCCTTTTCACGTTCTCCACTTTTGTTTTTGGCTCTATTCTGCCTCGGAGACACAAATTTATTTATTTATTTATTTATTTATTTATTTATTTAATTTGTATAGCGCGTTATAACCACCGGGGCCTCTAAGCGCTGATTGTCCAAATTACCTAGTAGGGCTCAGCATATTACTTGATCTTGGAAGTACACCTAGTGGCTGCTCCATGCTTGTTTAAACAAAACAGTTTTTAGCTTTTTCCTGAAGGTTAACAAATTACGTTCCTTCCTTAGATCTGGGGTCAGTTTATTCCACAGAGCTGGGAGTGTTTTAGAAAAAGCACGTCCCCCTACCGTGGCCAATTTAAACCGGGGTTGGGATAGGAGAGTAGCATCTGATGAACGTAAAGTCCTGCTCGGCGTATAGAGGGAAATTCGGGACTTTAGGTATTTTGGTGCATTCCCGTACAGCGCCTTATGCACTATACACAGTCCTTTGAAAGCTACTCTCTGCCGAATTGGGAGCCAATGAAGCTCCTGCATCAGAGGGGATGAGTGGGTCATCCTGGGTTTCTTGTAAATCAGCCTGGCTGCGTCGTTCATAACCCCCTGTAGCTTATCCAGCAACCGCTGGGGTAGCCCTATGTACAGAGAGTTTCCATAATCCAGCCTGGCCAAGATTATAGCTGAGACCACATGTTTCAAGGTGGAAAACGATAGCAGTGCCAATATTTTTCTCAATTGCCGCATTAAGCCAATGCAGGTACCTACTACAGCCGTGACCTGTTTTTCCATGGAAAGTTTTCCATCCATGTACAGACCCAGACTTTTAACTGCAACCGCTGGTTTCGGTGGTACACCCAGCTCTACAGGCCAGAATTTCTCGTTCCAGGGGTTGCCCGTGATGGAATTGGGCAACACTTCCGTCTTGTCCGGGTTAATTTTTAGGGAGTTTTTAGACATCCAATTAACCGTGGCCTTAAGTATGTCCTGTAGCCTGGTAGACGCTCCTGGACCTTCATCTAACCGGATGATAATCTGGGTGTCGTCAGCGTAGTTATATACTAGGCAGTCCATCCTATTCAGGAGTGCAATCAATGGCTGCAAATAGATGTTGAAGAGTAGGGGTGACAAAGCAGAGCCCTGTGGGACCCCGCAAGTAATAGGCGTGGAGGTGGAAAGCAGGTCCCCCAGTTGTACTCTTTGTGTCCTGCCCTGCAGAAATGATGCAAGCCATGCCAGAGCTGTACCCCTGATACCGAAAGACCTCAACCGCGACAAAAGTTGTTCATGACATACGGTGTCAAAGGCCGCGGAGAGATCTAGTAGTACCAGGGCGCTAGGGGTTTTTGTATCTGCCCGGCTCCTCAATTCATCCAGAATTGATAACATGACTAGTTCCGTGCTATGGTTAGCACGGAACCCTGCCTGATTGGCCTCTAGCAGGTTGTTACTCTCTAGATGTTTTGAGAGCGATACCAACACATGCTGCTCAATTACCTTAGCCAAAAAAGGCAACTGGGAGATGGGACGAAAGTTCTTTAGACACTTTGTGTCCGAGCCAGGTTTTTTTAATAAAGGGATCAGTCGAGCCTCTTTAAATGCTAGAGGGACCTGTCCTGTGTAAAGAGAAGTATTCAGTAAGTGCAAGACTTCTTCCTCGATGCCCGGTAGTGCTAGCTTGAATACTTCGGGCGGGCATGGATCCACCAATGAACCGGATTTAACTCGGTCCGTAATCTTGGCCAGTTCCTGCTTTACAATTGAAGGGAACTCGGCTAACTGAGTGAGAACTGGCGGAACAGTGTAGTCAGGTGGGCTAGGACAATTGAGGGGTATAGTTGCAGCGATTTCTCCCAGAATGTCGGAGATCTTACTCACAAAGAAGTCCTGGAACTTCTGACAATCCTGTTGGGCGAACTCAGTGCTTCGCTCTTTGTTTGTCCTGAGTTCTGACAAAACCCGAAAGATTTCCTTCTGTGGATTCCTAGCTGCCACTATTCTCTCCTCAAAAAAGACCGCCTTTCTGGTTTGGATGGCTGATTTGTAGGACGCCAGAGAAGACATATAGTCTTTCTTGGCAGTGGCGTCATACTCCTTCCGCCATGCACGTTCTTTCCTCCTCACCCCACGTTTCATGTCACGTAGGGAGTCATTATACCAAGGGGCCCCAGCTCCCCTATCCACCTTCTTCACCCTACGAAGGGGTGCCACCAACTCAATGGCTCTCCCCAATTTGTGGTGGAGATGTCCGCAAAGGGCATCGACGTTGGCGTCCTGCTCCTATAACGGCGGAGACTGTTGTAGGAAAGACCTCATTCTCTCTCCATCAAGATTTCTCCATTTCCGGGCCATTTTCCAACCTTCACCCAACTTGGGCGAATGGCCGTTCAGAAGGATTTTACATTTTATTAACGAATGATCAGACCAAACGCATGGCAAGATCTCTGTAGCGTCCTGGACTGGCATAGTAGTCCAGATTAGGTCAAGCATATGTCCCTTCTCATGAGTCGGTCCATTCACCTGCTGAGTAAAGTCCAAGGAGGAAATTGCCTCCTCAATTAGTAGTGCTTGACCTTCTTTAGGGGATTTCTCCCAATGGTAATTAAAGTCTCCGACGACAATCATTTTATCGTATCTCGACCGCAAATCCTGAAGCAGTCTAGTAAACAGCACAGGGAAATCTGGCAAAGCCCCAGGCGGGCGGTAAACCACCAAGAACACCACGCACGCCGCCCCCTGTCTGAGTTTGACTCCTAGGATCTCTGCGCCCCCCAAGGTTTCTGATAAGAATCTTTCAGCGCGGAGACGTGCTTGATAGAGAAGAGCTACTCCCCCTCCTTTTTTGGCTCCCTCCCTAGTAAAGTGGAGTGCCAAATAGTTGTCTGGTAGGGCCGCCACTAAATCCGGCACTGAACAATCCTCCAGCCACGTTTCCGTGAGTGCAAGGGCATCCAGCTCTCCGTCAAATGGTGGCCAACACTTCCTGGTTTCGACCGATTGGAATGTTGACAGACGTCTAACAGCAAATCAGAATTCCACTTGCGCACACCCGATACGCGCACCGAACGTGCATGGTGCTCGCACAGTGCCCGCAGGGTGCGCACACGGTGCGCGCTCCTAGATATATATATATTTTTTTCTTTTGATTTTCTCAGGAACTACTGAAGGGATTTACACCATTTAAGCAAAAGCTTGATCTGTGAATCAGACTCTACCATTTTGCGAAATTTCTTGTAATTCTGTTCAGCAGTTCGGGCTGTAGCCATCTCTAATCGTCCCATGGAAAATAACATGGGGAAAACACGTTTTGGGACCCCTTTTTTTCTCAGCCCCCACTTGACAAATCCCACCGAAACTTTAAGGGAAGGAGCGGAACAGAGCGGGCCATCTTCTTTGAGAAATTCGGGAAGATTCATCAACCGGCGCCAAAGTTATGCCCAATAGAATGTTGCAGATTTCCTATGGACACTAGGTCCTAACTATAACTACCCACTGGCGACCGCCAGTAGGCAATGTTATATATATGTTTTCTGCTTCTAATTTGCATATATTTACATATATATATGTATATGTATATATATATATATATATATATATATATATATATATATATATATATATATATATATATCTATATCTATATCTATATCTATATCTATCTATCTATCTATCTATCTATCTATAATATATATATATATATATATATATATATATATATATATATATATATATATATATATATATATATATATACACCTCGTTTTTTGCAATCCTGCTCAGCCTCTTGCAGCGTCAGGCCAGGACGGGCTCGCCACACCCTACAATCCAACCAATATCATTTTACCAGCAAATAAAAGAAAACAAAGTCCAGGCCAGAATCCTTTGGTTAAGTATGCTTTAATTTCAGCAGCAAAACTCGAGGCGTTTCAGAGATTGTCTCCTTTGTCACGAGTGCGAGTATGAGAACAAATAAAGTTATATATACAAAACATGTGACTCTCACCCTTGGTGAACATAAGCAACAGACTCCCATTGTGACATCATTCTAGGAGCTAGAAGACAGACTCGTGGCTGTCAGTCAAACATGTCGGAACATGATTGTCATGGAGAGATATACAATTCGATTGGAGCGATATGCATTAAATAAATGATATCAAAGCTGCAAAGCATTAAATTCATGCTAAACGTGCTATCGATGTCAGTAAAAGTTCATAAGTGGACGTTCTCTGGTTTCAACATTCAGTCGATGCTCAGCCTCGCCCCTCAGCGTGTCATATGCATGATAATGCCATTTAATGACCTCGGCCTGAACTGGCATTCGATTGAATACAACATTATATTTAATTATATTTAATCGTTACGCCCCAGTGGGCCGTGCATAAGTCATACTTGCTATTTCTTTACTCCCTTCAAAATACTCTGCCCACCGAAGTTTACCTTCTAAGCGTGACTTCCCAAAACAACACACTCCTTTCAGTCATATTTCACTGTATGACATTGAGACTTTTCCACTGTGTCTTCTACAGTATTTATCTTATGTAAATGGACTCCCCTTCATCTTCTTTTCAGAAGGCTGTCAACCCATCCACAACCATGCCTTCTGTATGTAAGGACTCAATAGCTTCAACCAAGCGACACAAAATGAACCTGGATCCCCACAAAATCTACTTTACCTTTGTTTCTGGAGGGCCTTACGAAAGAGTTTAAGCTCCTGAAACCTTTTGTAATGGAGACTAATGTCACTCTTCAACATATTGAAGAAAAATGGTCTACGTTGGAGTCCAGAGTATCTAATGTTGAACAACGGATAAGTGAAGTGCGGGATGCGGCCTGCAAAATCAAAAACATGGCCATGGAGATATCAATGTTGAAGCAACCAACAGAAGATTTAGAAAATCGAAATAGGCAGAACAATCTCTGAATTTATGGTATTCCAGGAGGAACAGAGGGATGAGACATTCTTGCCTTTCTCGGAGTTCACATTCCTACATTGGTGGGCCTTGAAGAGGGAACACATTTCAATTTATAGTGTGACACCGAATTGGCCCTAAACCTGTTGGTACTTCAAGTTCTAGCCGCCCCAGAGGAATAATTGCTCTGTTCTTGGAATACACTGAGTTGCTTATGGTTTTATTAGCTGCCAAGCAAAGAAAACAAAGACTATGGTCTGGTCAGAGAGTCTTCATTTCCCAAGATGTCGCACGTGCAACGGCTGCTCGTCAGAAAGGGTTCTTATCCTTCTGTCCTACACTAAGATCCATGATATGACCTGGTGAACCCCTGTTTCTTTAAAGACACTTATAAAGATCAAACTTTTTTGTTTGATTGTGCAGAATATCTGAGGAAATTTATCTCTCAACACAAAGGTGAAGCTATGGATCTTGGAAATACTTAAACTGCATTTATATTCTGGCATATGAGTACATCCTGGATCCTTTTTCTTTGAATTGCCTATGTCAATTTTTCAGAGGTTTAATTTTAACTTTATTGATGGCAATTGTATATTAATAATCGTGTTCATAATCTTGTTGATATTTTTGGTTCAAGTTTCTAATGATTTAACTTTGCTATTTATATATTCCTCTTTGCAGATGTTTGTTGTCTAATACGGATTCCCTTCTTTGGTGTGATGTCTCCCAAGTACCTCCCTTCCTGACCTACTGTTTACATACTATCCTCATGTCTTGGTAAGTGATGTTTATTGGTCATTTTTGTACTACACATTACTTGTTGTTGATTTATCTGTTTTATTGACTTGTCAGCTTCATTTATATAACTTCTGTCCTTTTCTTTGTATTCTCTATTTTCTTCTTTTTTTATCCTGAATATATGATTGTCTACATGGTCATTGCTGTTCAATTTTGTTTGATCTTGGCCTGTTGCCCGTCTTCGGTCTTTGCGGTTCACTACCTCTCCATCTTATTCTCTTCATACTGGATGTGTCCCACTCTCTTTATGACTGACGCCTTCTGGCTCTTTGGTGTGTTTTTGGTTTCTATCGAATTCAATATTATTTCCTTTATTTTCATTTCTTTTTTTCTTTTTCTTTTCTTCCTTGCTTTTTCTCTCCTCCCTTTTTCACTTGTCTTTATGTGCATTGCAGATCTTCATTGCACATGAATGTTAAATTATGTCTTGAGTTATCTATATTCAGTTGGTTGGTTGCTTTGATACCTTTTTATGGTACTGTAGTTTTAATATATATGTTAGTTCTTTGCAATGGTAAATACTCTTAAAGTTATTTCTTCGAGTGTCATGGCTTGCGTAATCCTATTAAGAAGCAACAAGTGTTTACACGTTTAGCACGCCTTATTTGTAATATTGCTTTACTACAGGAAACGCATTTACTCAACTAAGATTTAAACTCCTTGCATAAAAATTTGGTTGGTGAAGTTCTTTGTTCTGCCGCCCTTGTTCATAAAAATGGTGTTGTTATACTAGTTCACAAATCTCTTTCCTTGGTTATAGAGAAAGAGAAGAAAGATGCGGAGGGTTGATGGGTGCTAATACATATCCCACACCTTTCACCATATATATGCTCTTACTGGTATTGAAGTGAAATTTTGGGAACTATTGTCTGTTATACTGCGCTCCTGTAATAATACAAATCTAATAGTAGGTGGTGATTTTAACCAGATTGTATATTCTTATTTAGATAGAAAGTCTACAGTTAGGTGTGTTGCAACTAAAACGCCGAAAATATTTTCATGATGTATTCAATCCAGAGGTCTAGCTGATGCTTGGAGGTTATATTCTCCGGACTCATTGGAATATACTTTTTATTCTCCTACCCATAAATCCCAATTCTGAATAGACTATCTATTTATTTTGCCTCCCCTAGTTGCCACACTTACACATGTTGAAATTGGGTCAATATTGATTTCAGATCATGTGCCTGTTATTGTTGATTTTACACCTGATATGCCAGTCTATGTAGTTTGGGATGCTTTTAAGGCTTCTGCCAGAGGAAATATAATTAATGATGTTGTGGCCAAAATGAAAAAAGCTATTAAAGAATCCTTAACACTGCTTCAATCTATTAAACAATTAGGACATGAGTTTTTCACATCCAAGAATGACAATGTTTTACAATGTTTAATGAATGCCAAATTTGAATTTAACAAAATAACTACAGAAGAAAATGCTGGAGTATTATTAAAAATCAATTCCAAATTTTACGGAGGGCGCAATAAGGCTGGTAAATTACTTGCTAACAATTTGAAGATCAAGTCTCAAAAGTCTGAAATAGTTCAGGTTATAGATGAGAGCAGGATTCCTCATTTTAAGAACAGGGAAATTCTAAAATGCTTTTTCTGATTAATATACTAATCTGTATACACCAGATCACTTTCCCACGAACTAGGCCTTGGATTCTTTCTTTTATCTTCTCCCATCAAAAGAAAAGCAGCTACAGGATATTTCATTTCTAGTCGAGCCTATGTTGATTTCTGAATTAAAGTCCGCTCTTAATGCCCTGCCTAAGGATAAAGCACCTGACGGTTTTTCTGCTAAATTTTATTCATGCTTTTCGCATTCTTACCCCAATACTTGCTCCCCTTATATCGGCATTTTTATTTCACAGGAAGAGGTCAGAGGTACTTTTTTGGAGGCTATGATCTGTTTAATCCCAAAAAAGGACAAAGATATATCTTCTTGTGCTAATTATAGACCAATCTCTCTTATTAATTTAGCTTTCAGACTGTTTGCCAAGATTTTATCTACTAGAATTTCTCTTCTTATTTTGGATATGTTTGGCTCTGAACAAACTGGATTTATTAAGGAAGACAGATGACTGATAATTCCAGAGTATTTTTAGATAGACTACATATGGCATAAACCAATAATACACCTCTGGCTGCTGTAACCCTAGTCGCGGAAAAGCTTTTGACCATGTTAATTGGAAGTTTATGCTGTGGGCCCTTCAATGGCATGGTTTTAGTCCAACTTTTCTCAGATATATAGCCATATTATGCTCTTCTCCAATGACATCTGTTTTTTCAAATGGCATTCAGTCTTAATATTTCCCTCTTTAAAGGGGTACCAGACAGGGATGTCCTTTATGTCCTTTACCTTTTATTTTATCTCTAGAACCTTTTTTACATGTACTAAGAAATTAACCATCATTTCACGTCTTCCAACATAAAGATGTTGAGATACAATTATCTGCATATGTTGATGATGTGATCCTCTGTGTTTCTGAACCGAAGTCATCAATAACGGTTTTTACTAATCTTTTATCAAACTATTCTAAGGTATCTGGATATAAATTGAATTTTTCAATATCTGAAGGACTTCCCCTTAATAAGTACTGTTTGAAACATATGTTTGATGGCACTTGGCTTAAATGGTCTCCACACTTTATCAAGTGTCTGGGAATTAAATACTCTACCTCTGTTACAAAGACAATTCAGATACATCTAGACAATGTCCTGCATATGGTTCTTCATATGATAGAGAAATGGTCCCCTCTAAACCTGTCTTGGTGGGACAGGTTGGCTACTATAAAGATGATGTTTCTACCAATCATACATTTTTACTTGTCCATGTTACCTATTAAACTTCCTTTAACATTCTTTACACTACTAAACAAGTCACTTGTTGTATTTTTGTGGAACGGGAAAAAATTGCGTATTTTATTAGTGTCTCTATGTAAACGTAAAGAAGTGGGCGGTGTGAGCTTTCCAAATTTTCAACAATATCATACTGCTTTCGTTTTGAAGCAGGTCTTACCCTGTATTAGAGATGCAACTTCACTACCTAGTAATATTTATCTCACCTTTTCCTTTTAGTTCTTTAGCAAACTTGTAAAAACCTTGAAGAGCGGATAGGCTCTCTTCTTCCTGACACCAACGACCACCTCCCTACAAACAAACTCACTGAGTGCTACAACGCAAAGCTGTTGTCCATGCTCGACCAACTACCTCCCCTAAAGCTGAAAAAGAGCCGAGCCACTCCATCAAGATCCTGGTTCAACTCCGACCTTAACTCTGAAAGGAGACAACTAAGAGCCAAAGAAAGAAAATGGAGAAATAACCCTACCTCCATCCTCCGTGATCAACTCAAATCAGCCTGTAGAAAGTACAACAGTCACATCAAAAACAAGAAATCCAGCTTTTTTTCTGTTTGGCGCTGGACAGTGCCAAAAACAGAACCAAGGAGCTGTATAGTATCATTAGACAAGAACTTCCAAGACCATGTCCTCCTCCATACAGGCTTCCAAAGAACTATACGATAACTTCGCCAACTTCTTCAATGATAAGATCACAGAAATCGAACTTTCACTGGATCTCAACAACACGCCATTGTGCCACATTTTAAAAAATCCAGAATGGGCGGACACTCTTTCTCAGTGTTGGCGGCAGCCCTCTGGAACTCTCTGCCGGCCCCTCTCCGCTCCATCCCTGACTTGCTCCCTTTTAGGAAGGCACTAGAAACCTTCCTCTTCTCTACAGCTTAGGCCTATTTCTTTTCCATCTCTGATGTGTTGTGTTCTCAATTCTCCAAAGCGCCGGGACGCCACTTGGCTGCGGCATCCGCGCGCTATACAAAATTAAATAACATAACATAACATAACGCACCCCACGAGATCATCATGGCTGTATCGAACAATCTTTCTCCTGGTTCCTCCTTCAATTCCTGGCTAAGCTTCCGCCCCATTCAGGAAACTGAGATAGTCAGGCTTATGTCCTCCTTCAAATCCTCAGCGCAAGTCCTAGACCCCATTCCTCCCCTACTGACCAAAAAACGGAAACACGCTTTAGCGCCTCTTGGAGCACAATCATAAACAGCTCCCTGAAAACGGAGTCGTTCCCGACTGCCTTAAAATGGGTCAAGTCACACCCCTGTTGAAAAAACCCAGCCTAGATGTTACGGATCTGAACAACTTCAGACCTGTGTCGAACCTCCCCATTGTTTCAAAAACTCTAGAAAGATGCGTATTACATCAACTAACCCAACACCTGGACAACATCAACCTCCTGGACCCCCACCAGTCTGGCTTTAGAAAAGGCTGTAGCACAGAAACCGTGATCCTCAACATCATCGACAAAATCCACGGTTCACTAGACTCTGACCAATGCTGCCTCTTCATTCTCCTTGACCTCTTGGCAGCTTTTGACACTGTAGACCACAAACTCCTCATACGAGCCCTCCTAGAAGGAGCTGGTCTTGGCGAGGTAGTCCTCAAATGGTTCTCCTCCTTTCTACACAATCGCACTCAAAAATAAAAATAAAAAACTTCACTTCCGACGTCCAATAAGTCAATAAAGGCGTCCCTCAAGACTCAGTGCTATCACCGCAACTCTTTACCATTTACATTGAACCGCTCTCCAAACTACTTAGGAAAGCCAACATACGCTTCCATCTCTACACTGATGACAGCCAGATCTATCTGGAAACTACTTCTCTCAAAGACATTCAAAGACTCAATGATGTACTGAGAGATATCCAATACTGGATGACATGCAACCACCTTAAAGTAAATTCCGACAAGATGAAGATACTCCTCATCTCGAATAAGGAAGATAACCCCCAAATTCCACAATGGTTAAAAGCCATTGATGTGCTCAATGGGAATCTCACTCTAGCAGATTCTGTCAAATCTCTAGGCATCACCCTAAACCCAAAACTGAACATGACGAGACATATTAAGAATTCGGCCAAAAGTGCTTTCCTTAACCTCAGACTACTGAACAAAATAAAACCCTTCATTCTGCCCAGTGATCTCAAACAGGCCACCCAATCACTAGTACTGTCACGACTGGACTACGGGAACGCAGTCCTCTCTGGAGTTCCTGAAGTGCATTTGGCTCCCATCAAGACAACGCTGCATGCGGTATCAAGAAATTCGAACATATCTCACCTGCACTCAGAGAACTTAAGTGGCTTCCAGTCAAAATGCGGATCAGTTTGAGAGCAGCCTGCCTCACCCATAAAGCCCTTCACACTGGCAAACCTGAATACCTGGCGAAAAAACTCAAAAAAGCCAGCCAGATCAGGAACCTGAGAAGTTCAAACTCCCTCCTACTCATCCCCCCAAAAACCAGAAGAAAAAAGACTGCGGATCGATCCTTCACCGGAAGCGCTCCAAAAATCTGGAACTCCATTCCCCCTCACATCATAACCATTTCCTCCTTTGTTGAATTCAAAAAACAACTTTAAACACTGTTCCTCAACCGCTCCCTAGGGAATGGATAGCTCGAGGCAGCTAGCGGACATCGAGCTCTGTTCAAGCTCAATGACTCTGAATAACCCGAGAGACAAATCTGTCCTGCACTACAATGTGTTGCTATTGTGCGCTCTTCTATTAACATGTTGCCCTTCTTTTGTGTATATGGTGACTATCTGCTATGTATATGGTGATTATCTGTTAGTATCTGCTGTAAAGCGCTCCGATACCCTAGGGTCAGGCCAGGGCTATAGAAAACGTTTTAAATAAAATAAATAAATAAAATAAATCCTTCAAATACTTTACTATTGTATCTTCCGTATTCTTACACGACCCATGTCTCCGTTACAAGAGTTTTTGGAATCCTCTATATGGCTTTACAAATCCATCAAGTTTTCAAATTGGACTATTTTTTGGAAGCAATGGGTGCTCAAGGGCATAACTCAAGTCAAACATTTATTGAGTGACTTGACTCCTCTTTCCTTTTTGGAACTTCAAAATAAATTTGGTCTTTATCCTACTTATGCTATTAAATATGAGTCGCTCAAAAGTGTTCTTTTACATAATATTTCCACGATTAATCAATCACAATCTCCTAATTGTTCCTCACCTCTCGACCCAATTATGCTCTAGTCATCACTTAAAGCATCATGTATATATATATATATTAATATCTATATTATATTAACCCTTCTCGACCCAAATCCAAAACTGAATTAATGTGGGAAACTGACCTTTAGCACTCCTTTTCTTTGAAGGTCTGGGGCATAATGTGGAGCAAGATACATTATACCCCATGCAATGCCACCACTACCCAAACTCTTTACTATTTTTATAATAGATTATACATCACCCCACTTTCCTTGCATAAATATAACACAACTCTTCCAACACTGTGTTGGACCTGTAATACTCTTCCCTGCACTTACCTACATATGTTTTTTCAATGTCCATGAATTGCAACTTTTTGGCTGCAGATATGTAGAACTATCTCTACTATCTGTTCCGACAACTTCCCTTTTGATATTCAGTGCATCTTTGTTGGAAGTTCTTCACGCTCTTGGCCAGCTCACTCTAAACTGGGTAAAGTTTTAGACCTGTCACTTGCCGTTGCATTTCAAGTTATTATATCTACCTGGAAGAACACCACAAATGTAAATGTTACTAGCTGGTGGAATGTTCTTTGTTCTCATCATAGATTGGACACAGCGTCGGCTACATCTACATTACAGATGATTAATAAGGGCCTGTAACGACCGGATTCTCAGACCAGATAGAATCAGCTCACCAGATCACCACCAACCCAGCCGAAACGTAATCACCTCCCTCCTTAGGACCTATTTACAACAGGTATCTATGTCTCCTACCCGAGGATGGGGAATTAGCAATATACATGCCTAAATCTTCTACAATACCACACTCACACCAGATAGTCTCGCGGAAACTCAGACCCAGACTATTCTACCCTAGGGCAGTTCTGATTATTTACCATTACACACTGACTGCAACCAGTGCTCACTCAAGCCACGATCCTGTGGGTCCCCAAGCCACAATCTTGTGGGTATAAACACCAGTATCCCCCCTGGTGCTCTCTTACTTCCATTACAAGCCACAATCCTGTGGGTAGAGACCAGTATCCCCCCTGGTGCTCTCTTTAACGTCGCATCACAACGACGATCACTTTCCTATGAATACCATTAGCTCTTCATGTTGGGGAATCTCTCACTATTTACTAGAGGTACAATACTACGATATTATAGATCACGCAATGATAGTCCAATTATATGATGTACAACTTATCCTCTACTTCAAGGACTCCTCTCTCCCTCATTATTCAGCTACTGCTTACCTGATCGGGGATAACGTCTGTTCATAAAACAATACTTGACTAGAAGAACAGGTTACCTTTAGTATATAAGAATAAGAGGCACATAATGGTTCACTTAGAACTGGGGTACTTTATTTATAACAACAGCAATAACAATGTAACACTATACTATAACATATAGCCTGCAAAGGAAAATGAAAGGTTAGAATGTGTGCACGCTAATAAGAAAGGGTCGACGTCACCTTATTAATAATAAGTCTGGACTCAGCAGTCATCTGGGTTCCCTTCTCGTCTGTGCCTTGGCTCGTCTTAGGGTCACACCTCTGCAGTCACGGATACACGTCTGCACCGTTATGCTCTGTCTCCTTCGCTTCCCTCCAAGTCACTGGAACCTTCCTCTCATCAGCTGCTTTCTCTCTGGCTGTTCTGCACTACTCCTCTCTCCTCTCAATCGCGGACCATCTACACTTCTCCTCTTCGATCTTATAACTCAGTTTCTGCCACTCTGGTATTCGTTCCCTCAACTAACTGCTTCACTCTGTATGCTCTGATCTTAATGTCAAAGCTCGCCAGCTGCTCCAACTAAAATAACCTCAATCCTTCTAAGAGAGTATCAGCTTCTCGGTCTTTCTTGGACTTCAAAATGGCGACTGTCTGCCTTGGAATAATTAATGGCATTGATGCTAACGACTAGCTGCCGCCTACAGACTGACTGACTCACTGCCTCATGCTTTCACTAATATGGAAGCTTGTCCCTTCATGGAAAGTTACGGCCAGTAACCTGCCGCCCACCAAATTCTTGTACCTCCCCGTACCAAGGACACGTTCTCAGCCGGCCGGCCTGATGTTATGTCTTCGGAATGGAGAAAAATACAGTCTTTCGATAAGGGCCAGCCTGAGCCGGTTCCCTCCAAGCGAACAACACCTCGTAACTAAAACATTACATTTGACCTAGAAGCATCTCAAGCTGCCGGGGCAGAAAGAAAGATGGAGTCTCCCCCGTTTGAGGCCTACAAGGCCCGAAATAAGCATAACTCCATGGAAGGTATACTAACACTCTTACAAAATGACGGATTATCACTAATACTAATGAATCTATCCCCTAACATAAGTTTATAAGCCCTGATCTAAGGAAAAGGGTACGGAATTATATCAACACGCCTTGTGAATAGGCTCTATTTATGGTTCTAATCCTTCCATTAGAATGATAGTAGACTGAAGTCACCTCCAATCACCTTCCCTCAGGGAAGGGCAGAAAAAGTCGGTCAGAACACTTCACCCTTGACTTTAGGCTATTAATCATTCGTTAAATGGAACTAACATCTGTAGAGGAATAATATGAAACAAAACTAACTGATCTATTTTTGTACCAAATCTACAATATTGGAGTAGGGAAGGAATGCACTGAATAAAACAGCAAATAGCTACTAAAATGCTAATAGTAATCATAACACCCCCTAATATTTGTCGTAAATAATGTAAGTCAGGTAACCAATTAAAGAGCCAGTCAAACGAGCCCTGGTCAATGTGTTTTCGAACTTCTTCATTCAAGTCATGAAGTTTGTCAATATGAGCCTGAATGGATCTACTATGATCCGACAGATTGAAACAACAAAGGCCCTCAAAGTGGGAACAGTCATGTCCATGTTTGAGCAAAAGATAGTCAATGGCAGCCCGGTTCTGCAAGATAGCCCTGCGTTCACCCTGGGCGTCTAATAGCATGTCAGATAGAATTGTAGAAGTATGGTTAATAGATTTTACCATCCAGCAGGCCATCTTCCCAATAGATTTGGCATTGTAGACAGCTAAGGCTGGAACACCAATAATAGAAATAGCCAAACTAAGGTATTCAGATTTGGAATATAAATGTAGTGAAGAATCACAGTCTTCATGTAACATCATAGCATCACGAACAACACGGGAATATGTATTAGGATGTGAAGAAAACATCAATAGGCTCAATCTAGTGATGGCACAAGGGCCTCCAGAAATGTTAGCAGGAATAGAGGGCCAGGAGGTATTACCACAAGAGAAAAGCCATCCAGAAGGTAACAACATTGTACGATAATGACTAGGGGTAACTACTAAACTTTTACAGGTCATATTATTTCTAACAGAAGTACATGATTTCGGGGGTCTTTGGGAACACATAGTTCGTTCATGAGCTGTAAAGGAAGTAGCACCTTTCAACTTTAAACGTACACATTCAGTAATTGCATTGGGGTCACAGGTAAGGAAGAAGCACAGATCTCCCTGGGTGATATTATATGTGGTTATTTGGGAATGAATCAGTGGTATTGGGTCTAAAGGTACAGTACATAAAGGACAATATTGATATTGCTGAGTTGCAAAATCTCCAAGGATCACGTTGGGGCGGGCATTTGATATATTAAAGATGTGGGCTAGAGTTTCCAACGAAGCAGGGACAGCAACTAAGCAGGTCGCTAGAATGTCAGTCACCGAACGCATCGGTGTTAAGTAAAAATGTGGAGAGTTGGTAACTCGTTTAGCTAAAGTAGTCCAGAAGTTAGATGATGAATCCCACGCAGCAAAGTAACGCGATACTCGGGTTCTCGAATCAACCAAAGTCTGTGGGTTCCCTCCTCTCCCGACGTAGCAGACCAAAAGGAGTCCAACGCCGACACATCCTGCAGCAACAGTCCAGAGAATGATCTGAAAAGAAAATCAAATACAGGCATTATTCATTCTCGTAAGTAACATTTATCAGCCGGGACAGCTTCCCAGCTATCTTTCCCTGGCCTCATAACAAGAATTGTATTATCATGACCGGTTGCAATAACTTCAGCTTGTTCAGGAGGATTTTTAGGCGATTGCACCCACACTCTTCCTCCCGGATTATCTGTGGAGCCAAAACCTTTTTGTCCTCGTACAGTTAGCAAAGTTGGGGCAGTGCCTTTCTGAATCTCACTGCTGAAAACAGGCATGATTAGCAACCGAGCAATTCGGTCAGTTTTGTGAATTGATAAATCAACCTCACTGCTATTAAGCAGGAGCACCTTAATCTCTCCCTGATAATCGCTGTCAATGACACCTCCGAGTACTTGAATGCCTTTTAAGGCCAGGCCCGATCTAGGGGCAATCAGTCCAAAATTTCCAGTTGGTATACAGACACCAACACCAGTCTCAATGATAATTCGATCTTTGCTTTTAATTACAGTGTCATTCCATTCATGGAATGCAGGTCCAAGCCTGCGGAACCTGGGGTTGCTCTGCATGGAGCTAATGCTCCGGGGGAAATTTCCCAGTACATCACAGTATTGCCAATGGAATTTGGTTTTGCATCAATTGCTGGAGGAAATAAACGCATTAATAGAGAGTCAGCAAAAGGACGATTATTCAAAATTAACAGTGCTTGAAATAATCTCTCCAGTTTTTATATTTATTGTCAGTTAATTTTCGTAATTGATCTTTTAGCAAACCATTCATTCTTTCAATAAGACCTGATGCCTGTGGATAATACGGTATATGAAACACCCATTCAATGTTATTTTCCACACAAAATCCCTGCACCAATCTTCCTCGAAAATGGGATGCATTGACAGATTGAATTTGAAATGGAACACCATAATAGAGCATAATCAATTCCAATGTTTTATTGGTATTCACTTGGGTAGCTCGCTTACAGGGAAAGGCCACTAAAAGGCCACTGTATGTATCAACAATGGTGCAAACGTATTGGCAGTTTTTACTCATAGGGAGTGGACCAATATAATCAATCTGCCAAATTTGAGCGGGCAATTTTCTTCGATGTAAATGACCTCTAACAGTTTGGGGTACTTTTTGTTGTCTAGAATGTTGACAGATAGGACAATACAATATTGTGTCTTTAATCAAATTTAAAGGAATATAAATTCCTCAATCGGCGGCCCACCTGCTAGTGGCTCTCTCTCCAAAATGTCCTGCTTTCTGGTGGGCCCATTTCGCCAATCCCGCCAAATCAGAATCTTGCATGTCCACCACTGCCTCAGCAATTTTAGATTTCTCATCTGCAATGTTATGAAAGAATTTGTCAAGGGAGTCTATCGGTGTATGAGCATCCACATGAAAGATTGTGACAGTACTTTGTGGGAGCATCTCCCAAATTTCTTGCCCTCATTCTTTTCCCCACAGTTCTTTTGAATGCAGTTCCCAATTATGAGAATGCCAATTTGGTAACCAAACCGCCAGTCCATTAGCAGTGGACCAGGAATCAGTGAAAATGTGACATGTACCAGGTAACTCTTGTTTCAAAACTTGATAAACAGCATATAATTCAGCAAATTGACTGCTCTTTCCCTCACCAGTTGTACTCAGCAATTTTTGTGTGATCGGATAATAGGACACTGCCTTCCAATGCCGTTTCTCTCCTATGTACCTCGCTGAACCATCCGTAAACCACACATGGTTTCTATCCTCCGCGGACAGATCATCAAATGGCTTACCCCACTTAACAGGGGATTCCTGTACTACGGGTACGGAGCAATCACTCCCAGTCTCAATCGATGGCGCCTGCGCCACTTGCTCATGTAATGATGCCACACCTTTCGGTCTCACACGTGCCCTGTCTTGTATGTACCATTTCCACTTAATCACACTCGCCTCTTGAGCATGTCCGATTCGATGAGTTTTCGGCGAACTCAAAACCCACTGCATAATAGGAATCTCAGGTCTCAAAATCAAATCATGTCCCAGAGTCAATTGCTCGGTATCCACCAGAGCCCAGTAACATGCAAGCAGTTGTTTCTCAAAAGGTGTATAACGCTCACCAGCATCGGGTAACCTTTTAGTCCAAAAACCTAATGGTACTTTATTTCTGCCTTGTTTTTGCCACAAACTCCAATTTGCATATAGACCTTGCACGGACACATTCAAATCCACATCACCCTCGCACACAGGCCATAAATCCAAAGCATATTGAATCGCTTCTTTTGCCTAATTAAATGCATCCTGCTGTGGTTTACCCCACTCAAACACATTCTTTTTGCGAGTGACTTTATATAAGGGGGCCAATATCTGACTCAAATGTGGGATATGCTGGCGCCAAAAGCCAAATAAGCCAATAAAGCTTTGGGCTTCTTTCCTATTTCTTGGGACTGCAAAATCAAGAATTTTCTGCTTCACTTGTGGGATCACTTCTCTGTGACCTTCATGCCAATTGATGCCTAAAAATTTTACATTCTGAGATGGACCTTGTAATTTATCGGGATTGATTTCCCAACTTTTTTCGCGTAAGCAATCAATAATTTGGTCTAACTGAGTCTGGACTTGGTCTTGTGTCTCACTTGAATCAAAATGTCATCAATATAATGACATATCTGAATTTGCGGGTGTACAGGTACTTCAGACAAATGTTCCGCCACCAGCCGGTGACAAATCGTAGGACTGTGTACATAATCGTGGGGAAGACTCCTAAACGTCATTTGGCGTCCATTCCATGTAAAACTGAATTGTTCCTGACACTCGGGGGCAATCGCAATCGAGAAGAAAGCATTAGCAATATCAATGGACGCATACCATGTACCTGGATGCTTTTGAATTCTTTCAATTAAAGTAATGATATCTGGTACTGCAACAGTCAAAGGGGGTGTGTGTCTGTTCAATTCACGGTAATCAACAGTCATGCGCCAAGAATGATCACTCTTTCGCACGGGCCAAACGGGATTATTCCAAGCAGAAGTAACCTGAGTTATAACTCCTACATCCACCAAATCCTGAATAGTAGCACTAATTTCTTCATGGCCACCTGGGATGCGATACTGCTTCTGGGAGACAATATTTGTAGCCTGGGGAATTTTTATGGGGGGCATTCTTAAACGACCAACCCGTACAGGTCTGGATGATATATAATGTTTAGCTCCAAATTGATAACAGCCGTCATCCAAATGCAATGTCATACCTTTCAAAATGTCAATTCCAATTATGTATTCCAAAAGTGGCACAACTAACACAGAGTATTCTTTTCGGGGAATTCTACCTATTTTCATTTCAAGTGTAGTTTGCACTGCAGGGGTTTCCTTTCCACCTAAACCAGTAATTGTGAAAAATTGGCCTTTAAATTTCTTTGATTTTCCATGAATAAGAGTGGCCTCCGCTCCCATATCTACCAATGCTCGGGCCCTTTGGATATTACGATGTTTCCAAAAAATGTCAATATCTACATAGGGTCTATTATCTTTGTGAGCCCACCTGCGTACTGGAGCTTGACCTATTTCCTAGTCATTTTTACTGCGTTCTGTCAACCAGGACAAATCAGGGTAAATGCTCTCATATTTCTTGGATGTCAAAACATCATGTTCATATCCATCTCCATTACGAAATGGATTCCTGTCATCTGTATGGTACTGTGAATTTCGATCGGAAAGTCTGTGTCGATCCTCCCTTCTCCTCAACTCGGGGGACTGATCCCTTTTCATCTCTATGTCTGCTGTTAACATGGTCATCTCTCCCCCTTTCTCTTTCCCCATCTCGCCCCCTCTCTTTTTCACGTTGAAGGGACACATCACGCTCATACCGTCGTTCACCACGACGATCAGAATCATCACGACGTCTGTCATCTCCACTGTCATCAGAATGTCCACGATCACAATCATTCTTTCGCACACGTCGGGCACCCTCCTTTCGATCCAAACCACGCTTGCGAAACATGTCCCACAAGCGATTTTTAGGTTCACCATCAATGTCCCCCTTCTTCACACCATCATCCAACAGTGCAAGAAACATATCACGTCTAGAGAACTTATAATCTCCAGCAGTACGACACTCAGGTCTAGATTGTCTCTCAGGTTTAAACCATTCACCCAACTCACCAAGCTGACGGACAGATTCAAGTACCATAGACAAAGCATTTCCAGTCTGGTTGATTAACAAAGTCATCATAACCTGCTTATAAGCAACAGGGGAAGAACGGATAATGCGATTGCGCACAGAAGAGGTCAACAAACCATCTAACAATCTATCAGCTGTACTCAGAAAAATCGCAGTTTTCATCACCTCCTCTTTCAGCCGTTGCGCTGCATCGCGCAAGGTGTACCACCGCTTGTCATTGACAGGCCAATCAGATTCAGTCAGATATTTGTGATTACAGCCATCAGTCGCTAACTGGAGCAGACTAATCTGGCCAGCACCATTAAAATTTCGGAAATGATCTTGGACAGTAGAATCGGAACTCAAAGAACAAAATTTCAAGGCATCTCCTGCATCTAACATGATACCTGCAGCACCCAATTCATAAAGGCGCACCATCCACGTAAGCAAGGCCTCGCCAGGCCGTTGTCGAAACCGTTGCAAAATGTCACTAACCTCCTGCTGTGTAAAATCTTCCAAACTATCCAAAGCAATACCATTTGGATTACCAGGAGCTTGTTGTAATTTCCGTCGAAAAACCGGATGCGCAGAAACCTCCGGACGAGCAACCGAAGAAGCCCGATCCATAGATTTAGAGGAACAATCGGAATGAGAAACGTCAGTGCAATGAGAAGAGCGACCACGGTCGCCGGAATCATCAGGTTTGTTATAAGAAGCAGATTTACAGTCACGTCCGGAGCAAGAAGACTCGCGTTTGTCAGACTCCTCCGTCGAGGAACCAGAATCATTCGAATCCCAGATATTACCATCCCATTCATCGGGGTTCCAGTCCAGTCCGGCTTTCGCCACGACCAGACGCACTTTCCGTTTACAAACACGACCCGACGATTCTTATATTTGTATTTTGCAATTCGAACCACAGCCCTTTCGGCTATCGTCTGATAAGTTTCAAGTTTGTCAGCAAGCAATTTATTTTGACATCGCAAAAGAGTATGAGCATTTTGCACTTCAACAAACTTTTCTTCCATGTCAACATATTGTTTCTGTAATTTCAAAAATTTCTCATGTACAATCCTGTACGCAGTTAAAATAATCCAACCTCTACTTCCCAAAATAGGAAGTTCTTCACCCCTCACTACCGGCGCTTTCTGCAAGCAAGCAATCACATTGGCTGGCTCCACCAGCTCCAAACAAGAACTCCAATTTTCACTCAAACCAGTAGAATCGGCCCACTCACGGGCCAAGGCCTCGTAAGGCGTTGATTCCCAGCCGGGAATTTCAACAGGCAATTTGAAAGTAGATTTCGATCTCCGTAAAAACATTATGATAAATCAAAAATATATATACAATTATAAACAAATAATATACAAAATAAACCACGTACGAGCCGAGCGCAAACCAACAAGATAAAAACAATACAGCGCACACAGGCTTCGAAAACAGTTTGTGACGCCAGATGTAACGACCGGATTCTCAGACCAGATAGAATCAGCTCACCAGAGCACCACCAACCCAGCCGAAACATAATCACCTCCTTCCTAAGGACCTATTTACAACAGGTATCTATTTCTCCTACCCAAGGATGGGGAATTAGCAATATACATGCCTAAATCTTCTACAATACCACACTCACACTAGATAGTCTTGCGGCAACTCAGACCCAGACTATTCTATCCTAGGGCAGTTCTGATTATTTACCATTACACACTGACTGCAACCAGTGCTCACTCAAGCCACGATCTTGTGGGTATAAACACCAGTATCCCCCCTGGTGCTCTCTTACTTCCATTACAAGCCACAATCCTGTGGGTATAGACACCAGTATCCCCCCTGGTGCTCTCTTTAATGCCGCATCACAACGACGATCACTTTCCTATGAATACCATTAGCTCTTCATGTTGGGGAATCTCTCACTATTTACTAGAGGTGCAATACTACGATATTATAGATCACGCAATGATAGTCGAATTATATGATGTACAACTTATCCTCTTCTTCAAGGACTCCTCTCTCCCTCATTATTCAGCTACTGCTTACCTGATCGGGAATAACGTCCGTTCATAAAACAATACCTGACTAGAAGAACAGGTTACCTTTAGTATATAAGAATAAGAGGCACATAATGGTTCACTAAGAACTGGGGTACTTTATTTATAACAACAGCAATAACAATGTAACACTATACTATAACATATAACCTGCAAAGGAAAATGAAAGGTTAGAATGTGTGCACGCTAATAAGAAAGGGTCGACGTCACCTTATTAATATGAAGTCTGGACTCAGCAGTCATCTGGGTTCCCTTCTCGTCTGTGCCTTGGCTCGTCTTAGGGTCACACCTCTGCAGTCACGGATACACGTCTGCACCGTTATGCTCTGTCTCCTTCGCTTCCCTCCAAGTCACTGGAACCTTCCTCTCATCAGCTGCTTTCTCTCTGGCTGTTCTGCACTACTCCTCTCTCCTCTCAATCGCGGACCATCTTCACTTCTCCTCTTCGGTCTTATCACTCAGTTTCTGCCACTCTGGTATTCGTTCCCTCAACTAACTGCTTCACTCTGTATGCTCTGATCTTAATGTCAAAGCTCGCCAGCTGCTCCAACTAAAATAACCTCAATCCTTCTAAGAGAGTATCAGCTTCTCGGTCTTTCTCGGACTTCAAAATGGCGACTGTCTGCCTTGGAATAATTAATGGCATTGATGCTAACGACTAGCTGCTGCCTACAGACTGACTGACTCACTGCCTCATGCTTTCACTAATATGGAAGCTTGTCCCTTCATGGAAAGTTACGGCCAGTAACCTGCCGCCCACCAAATTCTTGTACCTCCCCGTACCAAGGACACGTTCTCAGCCGGCCGGCCTGATGTTATGTCTTCGGAATGGAGAAAAATACAGTCTTTCGATAAGGGCCAGCCTGAGCCGGTTCTCTCCAAGCGAACAACACCTCGTAACTAAAACATTACATTTGACCTAGAAGCATCTCAAGCTGCCGGGGCAGAAAGAAAGATGGAGTCTCTCCCGTTTGAGGCCTACAAGGCCCGAAATAAGCATAACTCCATGGAAGGTATACTAACACTCTTACAAAAGGACGGATTATCACTAATACTAATGAATCTATCCCCTAACATAAGTTTATAAGCCCTGATCTAAGGAAAAGGGTACCGAATATATCAACACGCCTTGTGAATAGGTTCTATTTACGGTTCTAATCCTTCCATTAGAATGATAGTAGACTGAAGTCACCTCCAATCACCTTCCCTCAAGGAAGGGCCGAAAAAGTCGGTCAGAACAGGGCCTCTGCTGGTCTCCGCTCACTGGTTACTTAAACAAGCAGCAAAAACCCTCCAAGGACTCTAGGATGGTTTTTCAGCCCCATGACTGTTTTTTTCCTTTCCTGTTTAATATCATATATAGTTTGTACCATTGCCTTTACAGGAGATATGTTGTTATATGGCATGAAGTTGTTATATGAAATAAGTTATAATATGATATAAAGGTTTATTATGGGATGCATATATATGGATATGTACTAGATATTTTCTTTTTCTTTTTCGCTCATTCTCTTTTTTTTCCCCTTTTTCTTCTCTTCTCTATCTCCCTTCGTTTTTCTTTCATTGCTAAATATAAAATTGCAATTGTGTGAGTGCAGAATTATGTTGCTATCCCAATAAGTTCATTGTACAATTTATATCATCTATAGTTTAATGCTATTTCTTGTTTGTACCTTTTCTTGTTTGTAATTCATCTATTCTATAGCCTAGATTCTTATTCTAAGCAAAAGATAATTCTGTACAGTTGTATTCATTTTTTTAATAAAGCTTCTGTTAAACAAAAAAAAGGCTTTTGAAGAGTTATGCCACTATTTGCTTAGCTTGACACACTGTCAATATTTACGCTGATGATAGGAACCTACAATTCATACAATATGCAAGAGCCTTGGCCTCTTGTTAAATGAGTGGATGCTATTTTTTGATTTTGGTATTACCTTCCAACCGCTAAGAATGCCAAAATTGATGCTCTATCCAGAATTTGGGTTCCTGATGTGATTGACTCCAAAAGTAATCCACACAAAAGAATTCCTGATGATAAGATTGTAGCTGTAGTAGATTCTTCTATGTACAGAAGTGAACGCACTAATGGTTGTAGATTGGTTAAAACAAGAAAAAGGATGAGTGCTAGGAATTATGTTCCTATTTGTGCCTAGTACGGCAACTACAATTGATACCCATCCCAACTACCCTCTAGCATATGATCGCTCTGTGTATCATCCCAGACATGCTCCCCAATCAAGGCTACAACACCATTTTGCTATTATTAAAAGTTTGAACAAAATGGCTAATTTCATGGCACTAAAAAAGGTCCCAACAGCCCTGAACTAGTGCAAATCTTAATTCTTAATGTTCTAAAATTACACAGACTCCCTTTCTGTGATCATCTCCGATAGACGATCGAAACTTGTCTCTATTTTATGACATCATTTGTGTGTAGCCCTGCAAATAGACGCTTGTTTTTCACCTTTTTAGTTTAAAATACATTTAACTGTAAACAAAAATTAAATCAATTAAAATTACCTCTAGGCATAATGTGTTGTAAAATACATAGTAAATACATATAAACATTTTACTTTAGTTGGGTGTTATTTTTGTTAAATAAATCTTTAAAAAAATAACTCTAATTTAACTGTAATATACCCAAACGTTGTTTGTAGTGCTGTAGCATTTATTTTTTTACAAATTATTCAACATTTAAAATGTATATATAAGATTGATTACATACACAATAATTCACTTATCAGAATGTATCTGTACTTTATGGAGAGATTTCCAGCCCAATTTCTGAGGTCTCCGCCAAGTGTGTGGAATGTCACATACATTTCTAAAATCACTACTAGTTGCAACTTTATGGTTGTTTAAGTTGTTTTTACTGACTCCACTCCATGTTTCAAGGGATGGGGACATGTGCGCCTACACTTTTAGGTTACTTTACACATGTAAATGATGTATAGTAAAGTTACAGAAAAGTGGAAAAGTAATCTTAAATGTGTAGACTTAGTCACTTGTAAGTTTGCCTTTGTGAGTGGGCCACATCATTTGTACGGGGCAGCAACATGTGCATGCTGCCAGCAGTCCCCCTACGTATTCCCATAAAAAAATTAGCAAGTCATGACAACACTAATAGGTTTTGCTATAAGTGCTTCCCTTATTGGCTGGTCAGTGAGTGTGTGTATGGGAAGGGTGGGTTTGTGAATCAATGTGTGACTGAGTAGTTTAATGCATTGATGAATGGGTGAGTGAAGGCACAGATGGGTGAATTCGTTTGTGGCTGAATGAATGGGTGAGTAGTTTACGTGTGTGGATAAAGGAATAAGTGGATGTCGATGATGAATGGCTAAATCTCACTCTGCCTTCCGGGAAGTTGAAGAATGCCTGCAGATGAAAAGTGTTTCCTACGGATAAAGTGCAATAAACTCTTGTCAACAGACCCATCATAAATGGAGAATGATGGGGGAATCTGAAGGAGGCTCAGCTTTAGGGTGCAAACCCCACAGCGGGAGAAGAACAATGTCAGAGAAGACCACAGGTAACTCGCACCCCTTAGGGAAGACAAGACACAACACTGCAGAAGGGTTCAAGGCAGTGTAGCATTTTATTCCTGCATAGAGCACAAACAATCACTATATTCCTTGTTATTGCTGCAGTTTTCTCTTCTTCTGAAGGCTTGCACACAATGCATGTTGTCACTGTAGCAGGTTCCTCCTGACCAGAGCACTGCACACACAGTCAGCTGTCACTGTAGTAGTTTCCCCTGTCAAGAGCACTTATGCACACTGCATGCTGTCACTGAAGCAGTTTCCTCCTGTCCAGGGTATCTGCACACCTTGTGTGCAGCCACATGTCAAGAACACTTACCCAAACTGAGTGCTTTCACTGAAGCGGTTTCCTCCTGTCCAGAGCACTTGCACACAGGTCATGCAGTTACTGGTCGAGAATATGTGCACACACTGTATGCAGTCTTTGCATCAGTTTGTCCTGTACACAGCACTTGCACACATTGCATGGTGTCACTTCAGCAGTTTTCCTCAGTCCAGAGCACTTGCACACACTGTGTGATGTCACTGCAGTAGTGTCACTATGTCCAGAGCACTTGCACACACTATATGTTGTTACTGAAGCGGTTTTCTCCTGTACAGAGTCCTTGCAGACACTGCATGCTATTACTGCAGCAGTTTTTCCATTCAGAGCATTTGAACACACTGTGTGCTGTCACCTCTGCAGTTTCCTCCTGTCCAGAGCACTTTCACACACTGTGCAGTTACTTGTCGAGAACACTTGCACACACTGTGTGCTGTCACTGCAGCAGTTTCCTCCTATCCAGAGCTTGTGAACACACTGTGTGATGTCACTGCAGCATTTTTCTCCTTCCAGAGCATTTGCAGACACTGCCGACTGTAACTTACTTCTGTCCATAGTACGTACACATAAACTGTGTGCTGTCAATGTAGCAGTTTACCCCATCCAGAGAACTTGCACACACTGCTTGCTGTCACTGCTGCAGTTTCCCATGTAGATCACTTGCACACACTGCATGCAGTCACTTGTTGAGAGCACTTGCATGCACTGAGTTGTCACTGCAGCATTTTCCCCTTCCAGAGCACTTGCACCCACTGCGTGCAGTCATGTGCTGAAAGCACTTGCGCACAATGCATGTTGTCACAGCAGCACTTCCCCCACCCAGAGCACTTGCACCTACTGTGTGCAGTCACTTGTCAAGAGCACTTGCACACATTGCATACTGTCACTGCAGCAGTTTCCCTGTCAAGAACACTTACATACACTGTGGGCTGTCACTTGTCAAGAGCACTTGTACACACTGCATGCAGTCACTTGTTGAGAGCACTTGCACAGACCAAGTTGTCACTGCAGCATTTTCCCCACCCAGAGCACTTGCACACACTGCATTCAGTTCTGTGTTGAGAGCACTTGCGCACTGTGCATGCTGTCACTGCAGAGTTTCCCTCCGTCTAGAGCACTTACACAAACTGTGTGCAGTCACTTATCGAGAGCACATGCTGCATGCTGCTACTGCAGCAATGTCCCCATCCAGAGCACTTATACATATTATGTGCTTTTACTGCAGCAGTTAACCTGTCCAGAGCACTTGCACACACTGTGGGCAGCCACTTGACAAGACCACCTGCACACACTGTGTGTTGTCACTGCAGCATTTTCCCCCATCTAGAGCACTTGCACACAATAAATGCATTCACTTGTCGAGAGCACTTGCACACACTGCGTGCTGTTACTGCATCACTTTGTACCTACCCAGAGCACTTGCACAGGCACGTGTCGAGAACCCTTGTATACACTGGGTGTTGTCACTGTAGCATTTTCTCCCATCCAGAGCACTTGTATACACAGGGGGCAGTTACTTGCCAAGAGCACTTGCATACACTGCATGCTGTTAGTGTAGCATTTCTCCCATGTCCAGGGCACTTGAACACTCTGTCTACAGCCACTTGTCGAGAGCACTTGCACCCACTGTGTGCTGTTACTGCAGCAGTTTACCATTCCAGAACACTTACAAATACTGCTTGCTGTCACTGCAGCAGTGTCCCCATCCAGAGCACTTGCACACGGTGTGTGCTGTCACTGCAGCACTTTCACTTGTCCAGAGCACATGCACACTCTGAGTGCAGTCACTTGTCGAGAGCACTTGCATACACTGCATGCTGCCACTGCAATAGTTTCCTTTGTCCAGAGTACTTGCACGAACTGCGATCAGACACTTGACAAGAGCACTTGCTCACACTGTGTGTTGTCACTGAAGCATTTACCCGGTCCAGAGCACTTGCACACACTGCATAAAGTTACCTGTGAAGAGCACTTGCATTCACTGTGTGCTGTTACTGCAGGAGTTTCCCCCTGTTCAGAGTACTTGCACACATTGCATGCAGTTACTTGTCGAGAGCACTTGCACACACTGTGTGCTGTTACTGCAGAAGTTTTCCTCTGTCCAGAGCACTTGTGCACACTGCATGCAGTCACTTGTCGAGAACACTTGCACAAACTGTGCATTGTCACTGCATCATTTTTCCCCTCTCCAGATCACTTGCACAAATTCTGTGCAGTCACTTGTCAAGAGCACTTGTACACACTGCATGTTGTCATCACAACATTTTCCTCCATCCAGAGCACTTGCACACACTGGGTACAGTCACTTGTTGATAGCACTTCACACACTGTGTATAGGTACTGCAGCATTTTCTGGCATCCACAGCACTTGCACACACTGCATGCAATCACTTGTCGAGAGCACTTGTACACACTGCGTGTTGTCACTGCAGCATTTTTACCCTTCCTAGATCACTTGCACACACTGCATGCAGTCACTTGACAAGAGCACTTGTACACACTGCGTGCAGTCACTTGACAAGAGCACTTGCACACACTGCATATAGTCAATGCATCATTTTCCTCTGTCTAGAGCACTCGCACACACTGCATGCAGTCACTTCTCAGGAACACTTGTACACACTGCGTGTTGTCAATGCAACATTTTCCTCCGTCCAGAGCACTTGCACTCACTGGGTGCAGTCACTTGTCGAGAGCACGTGCACACACTGCTTGTAGTCACTGCAGAAATTTCCAGCGTCCAGAGCCCTTGCAGACACTGCAAGCAATCTCTTGTTGAGAGCACTGTGTGTTGTCACTGCAGCATTTTCCCCGTCCAGAGCACTTGCACACACTTGGTGCAGTCACTTGTAGAGAGCACTTGCACACACTGTGTGCTGTTACTGCAGCAATTTCCGGCGTCCAGATCACTTTCACACGCTGCATGCAGACACTTGTCAAGAGCACTTGTACACACTGCGCTTTGTCACTGCAGCATTTTCCCCGTCCACAGCACTTGCACACACTGGTGCAGTCACTTGTCGGGGGCCCTTGCACTCACTGCGTGCCGTTACTGCAGCAATTTCCAGCGTCCAGAACACTTGCACCCTCTCTAAATGTGTCAGTCTCAGTCACAGTAGATCTGCGATGGGAAACGAGAGCTTTATTTTGGCATTGTTTGACCGAAGGGCTAAAGTGATTTTCATGAATATTTGAAGGGCTCTGAATTATTTATAGCCTTCCAGCAGTACAAAAGAAGAATAAAATCAGCCATGTCTTCCTTGAATTTTCCAGATGAGTTAGTTAAAAAACGCTCCAGGTTATTTACTCGGGTCAGGTTTCTTTTAGTGCTGGAAATATCCAAGCAGGCAGTCGATACACAAATCCCCCTGTTTATCTGTCTTCATCTCCAAGGCAGTAAGTGAGCATTCTCTGCTGGAGATTACCCAGGAGCACTGTAATTGGAATTCTTTGTCATGCAAATTGTGGCAGGCAGAGAAGAATAGGAGGAGAGGAGAAGCTCAGCGTTTGGTTCACAGAGGATGCTGTTGCTAATTCATATATAATGCTCAGCAAAGAATGGATGGAGCTTCTGAATATTTTGTTATATACTTTCCACGAGCAAGGCAAAGAACGTTGCATTGCATGGCGAATATTGTCTGCTCCTGCCAATAGAAAAAACTATCTGTAGGAAATTAAATAATGCAGAATAAAAAAAAAAAAGTTTTCATAAGAAACAATCTTCTAATGTATATTCAAGAGTTACAGGGGGACGGGGATGGGCTCCAGATCAGTAATATCAGTGGAGATTTGTAAAATGAAGAAGGTGTCTCATTTGAGGCAGTGATAGGAGACCACAAGGACCCCGAGAACTGCCTAGATATCTTCATTAGCACCAAAGTGGGGAAAGTTTTGTGTGCCACCCTAAACTGAAATAAGAGGCTACTCAGTAGCCAAATAGACTTCCTGACGAGCCACAGAACTAGCGTACCCATGTGCATGCTACTTTAATGATCTTTGACTAAAACTGTTTCCTCTTTTTATCTAAACTCTCCAACAAACAGGCGCCCATGTCCACCACTCCCAATAACATCTCACTTCTTTCCTTTACTAATCCGCTTCCATTAATCCATTCCTGTCTAAAACACATCAGTAAATTCATGAAATCTCAGGGCACAAACGGACCAGAACTAATCCCCAAGGAAAACCGAAGTGCATACTACTAATCTACCACCTATTTACCTGTAATCTTGGGTTTCGGAGTAGTGTACCACTTGCTGCAAAGTGCTTCAACAGCTCATCAGGGGTAGAAAGCGCTATATAAATACAATTTACAACTGCAATAACAATCTGACATGCAGGAGTCTTCCTAAAATAAAAGTGGTGTATGGAAAGGGCACATGACATACTTAAAGCATGTACTTTCAAATAAAATGGTGCATACAAATTCGATACAAGGCAGCTTCAAATGTGAGCGAGGAAGGAGAAAAGGAGACTGCCCAAGGCCATCTTTAGCTAACATGCTCATAAAATAGAATCACATTAAAAGAACCACAGGCTTCAGAATTACACACTGATGATACAAAGACAAGCTTCTTGCTCTACGCAGATAGCTTTCACCAGCAGAATGAGGTCTACAAAAAATACTCAGGATACTGCACAAACTACTGTGACCAAAATGGAACATGGAAACAAACAAACCAAAAGCTAAATACACGATCTTCCAGAACAGTTTATGATAACATGAGAGTTTATCAGACACACAAGTACATTTTCAAATCAATACTTCTGTGCGACAGTGAAGTACTCACAGCTATTACAACAAGTGGAAATGAGTCCAACAGATACCATGTGTTGACAGTTATTGCTAGCCAATCCGAATGCCCCAACTATGGCCACCGAGCAGAATTAGGAACATACCAATACTTATTTACATTTAAAATTAGCATGCAAAATTCATGAAAACACCTCAAAAGAAAAAGCAAACATTTCCATTACAAAATCCTAGGTAGAAAGTTGATAAACAAATGGGCATTTGTAGAAAGAAGTGACAGAGCGAGGCGTTAGCCTTTTGGGCTTAATGCCACCCTCCTCCACTTCTGAAACGCAGGGCTGCACCTTATTTACAACAATACGGTGCAGCCCTCCGTTTCTCCTGTACTAGTGCTAATTTCAGCTGCCGAGCGCCAACACAGGCACCCTTGCAGGGTGCCTGTATAGGGGGGAATGATTGTTTATGTGCAGGAAGGTGTCCCCTCCTGCACATCAACAATCTTAAATGGCAATTTGTAACTTCTTTGTGTGCTGCTCTGTGCAACACACAAAGAAGTTGTAACTCGTCATTTTCAAAATGATTGTTTATGTGCGAGAAGGGACATCTTGCACATAAACAATCATGCATGGTGTGTTGCTGTTTCTATGTGTACTGCACAATGCAGCTTTCATAGAAACAACAAGAACGAGGAGAAATAAAGTATTTCTCCTCGTTTTACCATGTTAAGACCAGGTTTTTTTTTAGTTCTTAATTTTGGAGCTGCCTCCTCTTTACGCCACCCTTGTAAATAGGGGTCAGCATCAAAATCAATAGGTGTTGCGGCGGAACTCCCTCCGCAACACCCATTGCCCACCTCTTTCACGCTAAGTATAGCGTGAAAGGGTGCCTTATTTACAAGGCAGCGTAAAGTCTCTTTAAGTGGCTTAAGGCTGCCTTGTAAATAAGGCAAAGGCTGTATCGTCACAGGAAAGTTGAAAAAAGCTATAGTGGCTTGTAAATATGCCCCAAAATTCTTAATAACTGAGATGTAACCCCCTATAGAAGAAAATGTGAAACAGAACTACCTGGGAAGCAGGATGAAAAGTCCAGACGCATAGTCCCTGAAACTGCTATTGAAAGATAAGCAACACAAATGCAGAAACCAGAGAGAAATACAGACATAAACGAAATGCCATACACTGCTAAATAGAAACCACAGCTCAGTAGAACATTTATACAAATCACATTTTTTAAACATAAATAACTAACGGCCAAAGGCAGTATTAGCCACCAGCTGAGAGAGATCAAAACGCACAACACAGACTTTGACAGCACAACATGACAACAATGTAATCTGGATTTTATAGAATAAGAGGCATATTTTATCATCCACTATTCTAGTAACATTAGATAGGACCCTTGTGGGAACTGGTTGAGTGGGCACAAGACAGAAAAGGGTATCCTGCCTCCAGTTGTGCCACTTGGGCTTCTGCCTCTGTTGTTCTCAGGTCGTCTTACAAGTGGTCGGTCAGTTTCCTTCAGATCCATCCTCCTTATTAGTCACTGGGTCTGGTTTAAAACTCCCCAAAATCTCAGGGGCCCCAATCTAGCTTTATGCCTTCCGCTTTCCAGGGGTCGTCATTGGATGATGCACATAACGTATGCTGTCTACTACCTCATGCCAGAGCTGTGAAGGATGGTAGCCCAACAGTATTTAGACCAAATATCAAGTTAGAAATGTTGATTTATGCAAATATCGAGTTGTAAATATTGTGCACAGAAATATCGATAGCAAGAATATTGTGGTCAAGAATATCGATTTTAAGGTAAGAAATACCATTAAAAAAAATAGAAGTCATTAATATCGTTTGTAAAAAATATAGTTGTTTAAAACATAATTTTGTAAATTAATTTTATGTATTTTAGTATATATTTTAAATGTATGTGATGTATTTTTTTGTATAAGTATTGTTTATGTTTTTTAATATATGTTACATTTTTAGTAGTTATCACTATATTTTAATTAGATTTGGCATTTTTAAGTTCCGTAGCAGGTTGTGACTTTACAGAGGAATGGGGTGGGAAGTAATTTAACTATAATATATTAATTATTATTATTTATGTATAAATATTTATTTAATTTAGATTTTATAGTGTTAATTGTGGGAAGTAATTTATTATTCATTAACTATTAATTGGTTGTTAATTAATATTAATTAATTATTTGTAATTAAATATGGTAATTGTGTATTTTATTTAGGTGCAGGTTGTGGTATTTATAGGGGTACAGGGTGGGAAGTAATTTTTTTAAAATTAAGTAATAATTAGTTGTTAATTAATATGAATTTATTAATTGAAAAAAAATGGAAACTATGCGATCAATGTTAGGTGCGGGTTGTTGGGTTTATAGGGGTAAAGGGTGTGAAGTAATTTATTTTTAATTAATTAATAATTAGTTGGTAATAATATTTAAGTAATTGAAAATTAAATATGGAAATTGTGTAATTGATTTTGGGTGTGGGTTGTAGGGTTCATAGGGGTAAAGGGTGGGAAGTAATTTATGTTTAATTAATTAATAATTAGTTGATCATTAATATTAACCTGCGGAAAGTGGTGCGCACGCCGGCGGAGAGAACCGGCAATTCAATGATACCCAAAGGAGCAGGTCAGCGCGCTCTCAGGCAAGTAGACACGGTTTGTACTTAGCATTATAAATAAAGGATGTCGATATTTTTGACATCCATATTTAAAACTTGATATTGTTTTATGAGGAAATTTTAAGTGTCGATATTCTGGCAGTGAACCAGGGCTTAGGCTTTAGCTTCTCCCAGAGCCAAGGCAAGCACACTTTCATTGTAGACATGTAACATTGCTCCTCATAAAGAGCATGTGGCTTTATGCCTTCAAACTCTCCCTAATCTGTCATTAAGAAGCTCTGTCAAACTAGAAGAGGAGGTACTGTTTCACACAAAAGATTCTGAATCTCAAGAAACACTGACTCCTGAAGGTCTCTGCAGTCTGTCATGAATCTGTATTTGCGGCAAAACCATATTCTGCAACAGAGTATTCTGACACTATGGCATGGGGGGTCGCTGATGATCTGCACTCACGGTGTAAACAAACCAACCCCTCTGATATGTGATGGTAAAATTGAAAGCAAAAGTAATGGATGCAATAATCACTGCAATTTATTTATTTATTTATTTAATTGCTTATATCGCGCCAGAATCGACCCATGAGGTATCTCCGCGCTTTGTTCGCATCAGTACTGAGGGAATGTTGACTCCGTGTGGTACCACAGGGTGGGTTATGCTTCCTGAAACAGAAGAGTTTTTAATGTTTTCCTGAAACACAGATGATTATCATTGTGTCTCAGGTTGGATGGAAGCTTGTTCCAGATGGTAGGGCCTATAAAGGATAGAGCACGTCCACCTTGTCTGACTTTTTTTATGGTGGGGATTTCCAGTAGACATTGGTTGCTGGAACGTAAAAGGCGTTCAGGTTTGTATATCTGAAGTTTTTGTGCCAGATATCTGGGGCCTTGCCCATAAAGGCATTTGTGCACTAAGCAGCAGATTTTAAATTTAACACGTTGTCGTATTGGCAACCAGTGGAGATGTCTTAGCAGGGGTTTGGACGGGGTTCTTGCAGGAGCATGTAGAATCAATCTGGCTGCCGTGTTTTGGACTACCTGCAAACGATTAAGCGCCTCCTCATTTGCTGATATGAGGAGGCCGTTGCAGTAGTCCAAGCGGCTTATCACCAGGGTTTGCACAAGAGTCTTCCTGTGGATGTCAGGCAGCAAAGGGAAGACTCGCCTTAACTGGCCAATTGTTCTAAAACAAGCTCCTGTGACGAAAATAGCATGCTCCTTTAAACTCAAATTCTGATCAAGTTTCACCCCCAAGTTCTTAACAACTAGCTTTGGGTATGGGACAGGGCCTAGTTCTAAAGGCCACCAGTCGGGGGACCAGATCATGCTGGCTTTCCCAAAAAGCATTACTTCGGTCTTCCTGACATTACACTGGAGGCAATTAGTAGCCATCCAGTTGGATACTCCTCTCATGCCCTCGGCAAAATTGTTCTTCACTTCAGGCGTAAGAGAGTTGAAAGGAAAAAGCAGCTGGGTGTCATCAGCATATGACACTGGAGTGAACCCAAACCTTCTCACAATCTCTGCAAGGGGGGCCACATACACATTAAATAATGTGGGGCTTAGGCATGAGCCCTGTGGCACCCCCTTAGTGAGTACCCTCGAGATGGAACGATAGGGTCCCACACTGACAGATTGTGAGCGGCCGGAGAGAAAGCTCTCCAACCAGGACAGTGCCAATCCTCCAATACCCACTCTCTGTAATCGGCTGAGAAGAATCTCATGAGACACAGTATCAAAAGCGGCCAACAGGTCTAACAGCACCAGAATCATCGATCCTCCTCTATCCTGTGACATTTTGATGTTATCGGTCACGGAGAGGAGTGCCGACTCTGTGCTGTAGTTGGGCCTGAACCCAGATTGTGATGGGTCCAGGCCCCCTGTCGCCTCTATGAACCTGGAAACATGGATGTTTACATGCTTCTCGGCTAATTTACGTAAGGGCAAGAGAGAGATGGGGCGGAGGTTGGAGAGTTCTGTCCATGGTAAGGCCGTGTTCTTCCGTATTGGGTTCACAACTGCCTGCTTCCACTGCTGAGGGAGCTGACCTTCTTTAAAGGAGAGGTTTAGAATCTTTTGGATTGTAGTACAAAGTATATTATTCAAAGTGACAATTAGCTTAGCCGGTATCAAATCAAGAGGGGATCCTGTTTTCATATTATTTATTAGTGTCTGGGTATCACTATAACTAATGTCAGGGAAGGTAAGTAGGGTGCCTCTAGATGTATCGGGGTGAGTCATGCTGGAATGCTCCAGATCCCCGGGGCATTGAGCAGTGATGATTTTTTTATAAATAATCTCAATTTTATCCTCAAAAAATTGAGAGATGTTATTACACAAAGTTTGTGTAAATTCGTCTGGACTTTCACATGCAGTTGGTTTAGTGAAGGTATCCAGGATTTTATAGAGCTCTCTGGAGGAATTGCCAGCTTCAGCTAACTGTGCAATAATGCTGTTCTTTCTTGCCTGCTTAATGTTTTTGTAATAGGCAGACATGGCTTTTTGGTAGTTGATCTTATTTTCACTGGTATGAGTTTTCCTCCAGAGTTTTTCCAGCTTCCTACACCCTTGCTTTTCTAATTTTAAAGATTCTGTGTACCATACCTCTCTCTTGGCCGCAGAAGGTTGTTTAATTGTTTTTTGTGGGGCCAAGTGATTCAGTATATCAAGTAGAGTGCCATCAAATTTAGACAAAGCTGACCCAATGTCATCAGAATCCGATATTACAGGCTCACTCCATGTTTCTTTCACTGTTTCTAAAGTGATCTTATGCCAGGGCCTTCGTTTGATGGTCGGTACAATAGGGGGTTTGTTTGGTTTATTCAGATTTTTAAAGGTGCAAGGCTTGGGTACATTAAATCAGAGGCAACCAGAAAAGGTATCATCAGTGAAGTCGCAGGGATGGGGGTTGATGAGATGACTAGCCTCCCAGAGCTGTTCTCCCAGGGACAACAAGGGGTTAGGAAGTCGAGGGGTGAGAATCAGGTGGGCTAAGGTCCAAGGTGGGATGGTGATTTGGTACAGTCCTGTGGTTAGTCCTGAAGAAAAGCATGGCCTATTGGTGCATGGCGCTCAACAGCAATTATAGAAGAAGGGAACTTAGAGAACAGTGTTGGCTGGGTACCCTGAGCACTGAACTTGTTGGCTGACTCACCCTGCTGCCTGTGGGAAACATCCTTTACAATGCAACTTTTACCACGCAGTGCCTTTACGACGCAGCTTTTACAACGCAAACCATTACAACGCATTGCGCTGGGGGGCGCTCTAGGATAGGGAATAGGTTTAATTTACTATCCAACACCTTCCCTACTATCCATGGGGACTGGAGTTGGATTAGTAAATTAAACTATTCACTATCCAGCGCCTCAAAGCACTATGCATTGTAAAGGCATGCGTTGTAAAAACCGCGTTGTAAGGGCATGCGTGGTAAAAGCATGCGTTGTAATGTCATACATCCCTGCCTGTCTATGTGCTGTAAAAATGCCTGGGATTCTCAGCAGTATCAGCTTTTATTTGCCCACAGCTGTTAAAGTGTTAGTCACCTACATTTGGGCATATTCACAAGAAAATGTTGGAGCGCGGAGCTGCACCAAATTTGGCAGCGCTGCACTATGACATTTTAAAAACACAGGGATGCACCGTCTTCACAAGAATACTGTCACCCCTGTGTTTCCACTAGCGCTGGCACAAAGAAAACTGCCTAGCGCCAGCACAGGCACCCTGCCGACATGCTGCAAGGGTGCCTGTGCTGCAGGGACTATTGTTTATGCAGGAAGGGATACCTTCCTGCACATAAACAATCAATAATAGCGATATGCACCTTCTATGTGTACTGCAGAATGCAGCACGTGGAAAAATCAAAAAACGAGGAGAAAGTAATAATTTTTCCTTACTGCACCATTCTAATGCCTGGTGTTCCATGGCATTAATTTCTGGCGCTACCTCAGCCTTGCAAATCTGGGGCAGAGTCAAAAAGCAACACCCATTGCACACAACTTTGCTGCTGAGGACTCCGGTGGAAAGGGGCATATTTACAAGGTGGCGTTAAGCTCCACAAAGTGGCTTAGCACCACCTTGTAAATACCAAAAATGGCGCTGAGCCATTGGAGCATCAAAATAATTGATGCTGTGGTGGCGCTGAGGGCCCCTTATTAGGTCTTGCCTAGGCAGTGCCACCCACTTTCTGCCCATCTTTTTAATTGGCTCCTGTCACTGCCCTTTGTAAACTTTTGCTTTTCATTAATAGACTTTGTAGTCCCTCCTTAGTCCCCCCTTGTCTCATCTTGTAACCTCACATGAGGACACCACCTGTTACATGTGTTTTTACCCGGTAGGCTGTATTATCCAAGCACTATTTGGTTAAATGGTTTTCTCCTGTCTTTGGTTGTAGGCAGCACACTCTCTCTCGCAATGCTTTCTTTTTTGTTTTTCATAGCACGGCACGCCTGAGCTGATATAATGGCGGCCATGCCTGTAGTTTGTTGTTTGCGGGACACAAAGTGGCTGCATGTTTTCTTTTTTCTTCCTATTTGTTAACTTTTTTGTCTTAAAGCGCCGCATTCTGAGGTTCCGTGACAATTATAAGTGGTGTTTTCGACTCGCACGAATATGGTCGAGTCTGGTATCTATGAACCGCAAATGACGAGTTTAGTGGGTGTACGCAGTTTCGCTGTGCTAACCTAAACCGTTCGTCTGTTACGTGGGTTTTTCTATCTGTACCCACGGGTTCCATCTTAGATACGGCATCCATTTTGTCTCTTGCCCTCAAGTAGCCAGCGAACGGACGTTGTCCGCTTCGCGACCCTGGGACTCCCAAGATATTTGCGGAAGACACATGTCCTTTGTAAGTGTCTTTATGACGAGGGGGATGATACTGTAAGGCAGATGGCCCCGCTCGAGGCCCATCTCGCCGTGCCGGTTTATTGTCTCAGCCGTGCATCTCATTAAGCACGTCCCTTTGATGCCTGTAGCTCGTGTTTCCCGATACCTCCCCTTTTACACCCTTTCCAATCCCCCCACTGTTTCCATCTTCCTCTGCACCTGTCCTTGTTCCTTCTTCGATCTGTTTTACTGCTGATTGGAATGTACTAATGGTGGGAAGATGGGTTTTTACAGTTGGGAACCGCCAAATGTTTCCGCGCTTATGTTCCGGACTTTGTGTGTATCAAAGTGACCAAAGCGACCCCTCTCGGGGATAATTGTGGGAACCGGGTTGTAAACCTTTGTGTGCTATGTAAACCTATGGGAGAATTCTGTATAAAAGGAGCGATCCACTGAACCAATTTGAAGCAGTCTCCCCGAACTACACTCGTTGTACTTCCTGTGACTTCTGTGTTTCCCTGCAGTAAATAAACCTTGAATCTTTGACGCCGAAGGAAGTGTCCCGTGTCTCTGTGATTCGTACGCCGGAGCAGGTTACCCACGAAGGTTTCAGGTGTTGTCCCCTGGCACGGCTGGGTCCTAAATAACCCAGTCCTTCAGTTGGCGCCCACGTGGGGCTGCATCAGTGGTACCGGTCCAAGCCCGACGATCGTGAGGAACTTCGTGTGAAATCTCCGAGGGAAGGTGCACTCCGCTTCATCGATCCTGTTGTCGAAACAAGTGGCCCGAAGACTTTTCCCACGAAGATTCCCGCCTCCTGACGGCTGCGACGGACTGCTGCCCTGACTGTAGACCTGTTTTGGCGCCTGACGTAGACCTTGGTAGAGCGAGACGACTGACGGGCCTTCCTGGTGACGCCATCGATCTTTGAGTTAAGTATTTGTGGGTCGCTCCCAGAGTTCTTGGTTGTGGTTGCTTATTGGTTGCATGGTTCCATTGCATTTGTGGTTCTTGGTACTTTGTTGTGTTGTTTGACGACTGCAGCCGCCAAAAACCGAGGGTTTTTGCTCTTTGCAGGGACTTGGTAAATCCCGTAGCCCTTGACGTTTGTGAAACTCGGCTAGTGTGCAAGATGCCTGGTCGCAGTACTTTGTTTAGTTGTTTCAGACGTTGTGGTGCGGATTCCCGACTGGAGGACTCGTGTCCGATACCTCCGGTTGGAACTCCGACTTATGAACTGTACAGCAAACACGGGCTGGGCCCGATTACTTTTAATGATTATTGGATTCGCTATACTAAGAAGGATGGTGTCCTTAGTTGGCCACCTCATGGTAGCTTTGAGACCCCGATCTTAGATAATCTAGAGGCTAAATTGTTCGAGAAAAAGTCAAGGCCGGCCATGTTTGATGCCTTTCGGTTGTGGCGTAAAGAAGCCCGGCAGAAAGAAATCAGACAGACTAAACGAAATCAGAGAGATGGTGTTGCTGCCATTGTAAAGAAAGCAGAGCAATTTCAGCGTGATAAGGAGGTTAAGGAAAAGGAAGTGTTTGATAGACTACAGCGTATGACTATAGATAAATGCTATCCTGCTTTGCCTACGGAGTCAGAAAAGAAGGAAGAAATAGTTGAGGATCCTTTAATGTCCTATCTTATGAAGTCGCCACCACCGTATATGCAGGGTGCCGCAGCTCCTGTGGTTCCCCCTGTACCTATTCTTCCACCTATTCCTCCGCCTGTTCCTCAACCTGCACCCGTTCTTCTGATTGTTCCTGCTCCTTTGCCTGTTGCTATCCCTACTGCTCCTCCGCTTCCACATACTCCTGCTCCCGCTACTGCTCCTGCTCTGTTAACTCCTGCTGTTGCTTCTGTCTCTACTCCTTCGTTTGTTAGTCCTGTGTCCTATACTTCTCCCTCTACTCGTAGTCGTACTTCTCCTCTTGCGGCTAGCTTCTTTCATTCTCTCGGACCTGTTCTTGGGTCCGCTGGTTCAGATGGTCCTCAGAGACGTAGTCAGCTTCCTGGTAACAGGGAACGCGCTTCGCTATATAATATGGCGATGGGTTGGATGACACATCCCCTTAGAAATCCACCACGTGTTGTACTCGATACGTTTTGTCAATTCAATATACCAACCCAAAGATTTGTGTTCCAAGAAATGTGTAAGGTCCTTCGCGATCAGATATCGGCCGATGCACCTGACGAGGTGCTGACCGCTTTGTCTGATCTACAGCTTCAGTTCTCGACTGGACTGATAGTGGATACCAATGCTCGACGTGCTGTTGAGCGGTTGTTATCTTTCCGTCCCACTCCTATACCTCAAGCCCTGTTCGTTGAGGATGTTGAGAGTCAGTTCGATGCGTCCGGTCAGTTTCCCATGCGGGAAGTTCCACCGGTGTGGATGCCAGCTAATCCACAGGCTCAACCTCCGGTATTGGCACACTTCCAGAGAGTATGGATACATCTCCCATGGAAGCGCTCTGAAGTGTTACAGGTGAAGCAATCTTTGCCTGACCCTCGCAAAAATCCTGCAGGGTATTATAAAGAATTGTCGCAGCTTGTAGACGCTACGATAATGAATCTTGCCGATATCGATATGCTGTTCGGCAATATCGTACCGCAACCGGTATGGGCTAAGATTCGTCAGGAGAATCATCCAAACGAATTAGGTGGTGATTGGGCTGCCATTGCAAACTGGTGGTGCTAAACCCGAGCAGTTGATTACTGCTCTCCCTCAAAGAATAATTACGCTAATGAAAACTCTTATGCCAGCTATGAGGGTGAATTGGGACAAATTGTCAGCTTGCAAACAGAAAAAGGACGAGAGTGTCTCTGATTTCTTCACAAGATTCGAGGAGGCATTTATCGACCATAGTGGTCAGGATATGGGTACTGAGGGTGGTCAGCGGTTGTTCGTTGACAAATTTGTTTCGAACTTATTGCCCGATTTGAGCAATAAATTGAAGAATTCAGAAAGTGCGTGGGCCGTTTCTACCTCAGCTCAGATATTGGCCACAGCACAATATTATGAGAATAGAGAGAAAGAAGAGAACGACCGCGCCGATAAAAAGACGAAAGAGCTTAAAACTAAAGTGTTGTTACAGCAAGCGTATCCTCCACGTTCGAATCAGAATGCTCCCCAACAAAATAGGCCGCAGTTGCAATCGAATAGGTCGCAACCTCGAAATGACTCCTCTTCTCAAAGATCTTCGTTGGGGTACAATCAATGTGCTTATTGTAGACAGGAGGGTCATTTAAAATTTAACTGTCCCGTTTTAAACGATCGTAACAGTGGTAACTCATCTAGAGGAGGTCGTGGTGGTTCACAGCAGACATCACGCGGTAGGGGTCGTGGTGCTCAAAATGATCGTTCAGATAACTCATCCAATTCCGATAATTGTTTTGATCAACGTGGATCATCGCAAGGACGATCTGCGCAGTACAATGTAGACGAATATTACGTTGATCAGGAACTGATGACAGTAATTACTAGGACAGCCATAGACAAGGAGAGGGAGTGGTATCAGTTCCGGTTGATCAGAGAGGGCCTTACGTCGCAGTTGCTACATCGGGCGTCGTTGAGCCTTTTCTGTTGGACACTGGTGCAGCGAAAAGTTCTATTATGCATTCGAAACTCCCTGGCGCACCTTTGTCTGGCTTAACAAATGTTTCCGTTGGATTCTCTGGCGCCCCCGTTAGCAATCCAGTTTCGCGCCCTTTGCCCCTTACAATTGGGCCTCGTGAGCTTCAAGCTCCGTTGATTTTAACTACTGGTTGTGGTGAAAATCTTTTGGGCCTGGATTTGCTAAAACGTTTGTATGCAACTCTGTATTGTTCTCCTGCGGGTGTAAAGCTTACTTTAGGAGAGAGGGTTGTCTCTCCCAGTAGCGGTCGGCAGTAGGTGTTTCTATAGGGCGGTGACGTGGGCAGGAGGAGGGGCAGGGTGGGGGGAAATAATGTATGGATTACGGAGTTTTACAGGTAAGTAAACATTTAAATACATAAAACGAATTTCGTTGCGCGCACTGCATCACATTTGGTGATGCAGTGTGCGCAACGAAATTCGTTTTATGTATTTAAATGTTTACTTACCTGTAAAACTCCGTAATCCATACATTATTTCCCCCCACCCTGCCCCTCCTCCTGCCCACGTCACCGCCCTATAGAAACACCTACTGCCGACCGCTACTGGTCTCTCCTATGTACTTGTCTCTCGATAAGCTTCCACCGGAATTGAGTTCTCTTCCTGCATCTTTGTGGGCAACAGGTCCCAACGATGTGGGCCTGCTTGACATCTCCCCTTATGTCGTTCAGTTGAAATCTAATGTGCGATTGCCACGTATTCCCCAGTATCGTATCTCTCTTGATGGTGAACGAGCATTGTTAGCGATCATTTATGATTTGATCGAGAAAGACGTTATTGAGGAGACGCGGGGAAACGTGTGCAACAGCCCTGTACTGCCCATTCTTAAACGTACTGATCCTTCGAAACCACCTGTTTATCGTTTTGTTATCGATTTACGGGAGGTAAATAAAATTGTGATTCCTCAGTTCCCCGTTGTGCCTGACATCACGGCGCTACTGACTCTGATTCCAGCTTCTGCATCTTGGTTTTCGGTGATTGATTTGAAGAATGCGTTCTTCAGCATTCCCATTGCAGAAGAGAGCAGAGACCTTTTCGGTTTCTCTCTTGGTGGACGCAGCTTCCGGTTTAAACGCGCTCCTCAGGGCTACTGTGAAAGCCCATCGATTTACAGTCAAGCCTTGAAGGGTCAACTGGATGCGTTTACGTTGCCGGCTGGTGCGGCCTTAATCCAATACGTCGACGACTTATTGGTAGCTGCAGATACTCAGGACATTTGCAAAATTGCTACGGTGTCGCTGCTGCAACATCTCTGCGAGTTAAATCACAAGGTGTCACCTTCTAAACTCCAATATTGTTGTCAAGAAGTAACCTATCTAGGTCACTTATTGTCAAAGGAGGGAAGAAGGTTGACCCCAGAGAGAATTGCAGCGATTGCGCGAATGGCTGTGCCAACAACCCAAAGAGATGTGCGTGCCTTTCTAGGTATCACGTCGTATTGCAGGCAATGGATTCCAAATTTTTCATTGCTAGCGAAACCATTGGTGGCTCTTACGTGTAAGGATGTTTCAACTCCTTTACCATGGACGGAAGAATGTCAGAAAAGTTTTTCTGAACTGCGTGATTCATTGTGTTCGGCTCCTGTGTTAGGTACTCCTGACTACAGTAAGCCGTTTACATTATATGTTCACGAGAGGGAAGGTTGTGCTTTGAGTGTTTTGACGCAACCTTTTGGTGGTAAGCAACGTCCATGTGCATATTTTTCCTCGACCTTGGACCTGGTAGCTAGAGCATTGCCGAGTTGTTTGAGAGCAACAGCGGCAGCTGCGGTGTCCATCCGACAATCAGCAGGATTGGTCATGGATAATATGCTTACGGTGATGGTTCCGCATGCAGTCGATACTCTTTTGAATCGTACAAAAACCCAGCACTTGACGAGTGCGAGATAGTCTGGGTACGAGCTGACGTTGCTGGCAAGTCATATACAGATAAAACGTTGCAATGTTCTGAATCCGGCGACTTTGTTACCAATTAGCTCAGAGTCAGATGAAATAACAGAACATGACTGTTATTTGAGAACAGAAGAGGAAACAAAAGGTCGAGTGGACCTTAAAAACACTCCTTTGGAAGACCCAGATGGAACGCTGTATGTGGATGGTTCATGTTTTAAACTGCCGAATGGCGATGTGACTACTGCGTATGCTGTTGTAACGTTGAATACTGTTGTTGAGACCGCAAGATTAAATCAGAATTCTGCCCAAGCTGCAGAACTGATCGCTCTCACTAGAGCGTGTGTGTTAGCGAAAGGGAAACGTGTGAATGTGTTTACCGACAGCCAATATGCTTTTGGCGTCGCCCATAGCTTTGGACGATTGTGGAGAGAGAGAGGTTTTCTGACATCGCATGGTACGAAGATTCAGCATGGCCAGCTTGTGAATGATCTTTTGGATGCACTCACGTTGCCTAAGCAAGTAGCGGTTGTTAAATGTAGTGCGCATCGTAAGGTGACAGATGATGTTGGTCGTGGTAATGCGTTTGCGGACGAGACTGCTAAGGAGACTGCCCGGAACCTTAGCACTCGAATGTATGTGATGAGTTCGGTTAGGTGGCCTGCAGAGTCGAGTATGTGTGAAGACACTATCGAGAGTGTGAAAGCAATTCAGAGTGAGGCCACCGAGACTGAAAAGACGAAGTGGAAAGAAAGTACGGGAAAGTTGGATGCGAATGGTTGTTGGATTGATTTGTCGGACCAGAAAAGATGGATGTTACCGGATGCATATGTGCTAGCTGTTGTGACAATGGCACTTGGGTTAGCACATATTAGCGTGAAAGGTATTTGTAAGTTGCTGTCTCCTGTGTGGAAGAATGATGGTATCACGAAATGTGCTGAACGCTTGGTTAAGAACTGTATGGTATGTATGTTGTACAATCCTGGTAAGGGAACCCCAACTCCTCCTGGTTGTTTTGCTCCCCCTTCATGTCCCTTTGAGGTGATCCAATTGGACTTCATCCATGTGGAGAGATGCAATAACCTGAAATACGTTTTAGTTGTGGTTTGCGCATTCTCCCGATGGATCGAGGCCTATCCTCTCAAAGACAACACTGCTTTGTCCACTGCGAAAATCCTACTGAAGGAATATTTTCCTCGGTACGGAATGCCTCGGGTTGTGTGGTCGGATAACGGAAGTGAGTTTGTGGGGAGTGTGATGAAGAGTGTGTGTAAGGTATCACAACGAATAATATCTGGGGGTCAAAATAAGTGTTGTCAGTGTGAACCACTATACCATGTATACACAGGACAGTAACAGCGAGAAATAATAGTTGAAAAAGTGGTCGAGTCAAGACTCAAGGGTACCAGGAGGGAAATATTGTTCCCATCAGAAGCCACACTGTTCCGCCCTTTTTATCATCATGTGGGATCTCCTTACCCAGGAGACGAGACGGCCGGTAGACATTACCGTGACCGGGATGTAGTATGAGGTATGAGAGCAGAACAGAATAGTGAAATGGTGGCTAATGAAAAAGCAGTGTAAAGATTAGAAATGAAAAGGTGAAAGATATTAAAATTAGGTGAATGGGTGGTAAAAAGAATTTTAATGATAACCCCCAAACCCTAAGATTAAAAGGCAGGTGTGGGTGCAGGTTTTAAATAATAACCGCACTTGTTAGTGGTCGACATGTTTCAGCATATATAAGATGTTCTTAATGCATTCTTCAGGACCTATATATAGTACACTACTGCTTTCAAAGAAATAAATCGTAAAATGAATCATAAAATGTCACCTGAGAGTCCAGGCGTGCTCAACCGTATACTGTCAGTGTAATGGTAAGGGATCCAACATGTAAAACAACAAATAGACAAACAAATAACACAAGGCACATTATTATTTGTATTCATAGTAGCATTACTATATGTTCAGTCATACCTGATCATTATCTCGGGCATGCACTCACCCTTATGTGTAGGCTGAGGAGCTTCACCCCACCTGGCTGCAGCGCAGGTAAAAGGAGCACCGCTCTGTGAAAAATCACAAACCGTTTAACTGAGCGGTTAGTTATAAAACACTAACCTGTTTGGTTAGCAAAACATACTTTGAGATAACTGGTTAATTGAGCCCATAGTAACCAGACCGGGCGAAACCGCCACGCTCTGTCGCAGCTCAGGAGGAACGACCACACACTGGGAGTAAATGGAGAAGGCGTCAGTTTGTTGTTGGGAGACTGCCAAAATTCGCCTCATATTGTGGGTCGCGATGTAACGTCTGACAGCGTGTCAGTTTAACTTCAAACAACTACGCAAGGGCAGCGCTGCACAGACTCAACGGCAGACGCGCAAGACTAAGCAGCCTAATACTACGCATGATGCGTATGTGTTCACTCACCTAACCGTCGGTGTCTCCAGGCAGTCTTCAGTACTGCTCGGGGGGGCGCCGACCGCCGAGTGAGCTAGTGTTTTGTGTGCTGTCTAGAACAAGCGTGATGACGAGCAGTCACGTGACTTCAAGACTTCTGGGAGTTGTAGTCCTCTACTATGTGAGGTAAAAAAGGTGATTCTACCAAGGAATAATATAGGTCCTCTAGTGTATGCCATTGGCTGTTAGTAATATCTTTCTGGAACAAAGTCGAGATCGGCATCAATTTTATGCGCTCGAGTGCGCAGTGGGTTGAAAGTAGGTATGGAATTACTGACAACCGTGCATGTTATATTTTGATGCAATAGATTATCAATGGTTGTAAAGACAGATTGCCAAAGAGGGTATGCAGTGCAAGTGGAGCCGTTCAGAGGGACATCCAAGGTATGGGTTCGTTAAGGCCCTCCTTGTCGCTATTGATGCGATATACCCATTTCTGTTCTATCTTGAACAGGAACCTGCTTATATCAGCGCACAAGTCTGGGATACGTGGTTGTTCAAGGACTGTCCAGTAAAAGTCTTCTGGACTGTGGCCCTTCTCCAGAAAATGTGCGGTCAGTCTGGTCGCTTGCTTGCGGCACCGCACAGTACTCTTGTGTTCCTGGATACGTGTGCGTACCTTCCTAGTGGTCATACCGACATACCGTAGATCACAAGGACATTTGATCAAATATATCAGGTTACTGCTGTTGCAATTAGTGAACTTGTTCTGTGTCCATGGGCGATTGGTGCCAATGTCAACTTCTGTAGATCTGTTAGTCTGAGGACAGACTGAACAATTGCCACATGGGTGGTGACCAACCACAGCTGGTAAGTCCCACAATGTGCCCACTTGTCTTTCTTCTTTACTGCGAGGGCGTGTGTGAACCAATTGGTCCTTCAGATTTGGGCCTCTTTTATAAGCAAACATAGGTTGGGGGATGTTATCACCTCCGGTTTTTAAGATTGACCAGTGTTTCCTTATAATTTTCTGCAGCTGGTTGGAACGACTGTTAAAGGTATTTACAAAGGCAATCCGGTCTGATTTTTCTTTCGGAGGGTTGATTGCAAGAAGGGCATCCCTATGGTTGTTAGAGGCCCTCTTTTTAGACCTACGAATGATTTTCTTAGGGTATCGTTTCTCCTTCAGTTGTTCCTCCAGATTTTTAGAGTGTGATTCGAAAGACGCCTTCATTGAACAGTTTCTTTGTACCCTTAAGAACTGGCCAAAGGGTAGATTGTCCCTCAAGGCCCTTGGGTGGCAGCTGTCATACCGCAACAATGCGTTCTTAGCCATCGGTTTGCGATACAACTCTGACTCGATGCCGGTTGTGGTTGCGTGTAGTCTCAGATCAAGGAACGCCAAAGAAGTCCTGCTGTGCTCAATGGTGAACTTCAGGTATTGGTTAACACCATTTAACCAGCCATGGAACGATATTAATTGTTCTTCTGTGCCCCGCCACACTACCAGAATATCATCAATATAGCGTTTCCACACATATATTGAAGGTAGGTATGGGTTGGTATTGGTAAAAACATTCTGTTGTTCGAAGTTGTGCACATATAAATTCGCCAGGCTCGGCGCGAAAACACTGCCCATGCTGGTCCCTGACGTTTGTAAATACAACGTATCTTCAAAGCGGAAGTAATTTTCTTTCATCGCCATTTCTGCTAATTGCATTATAAATGGTATTGGTGTCATCGATTGATGGTCATTCTGCTCCAGAAGTGCTCCTACTACCTCTAGGGTCTCCGTTTGAGGAATCGAGGTGTATAAAGATTCGACGTCGAACGATACTAGGATGTCGGTCTCCATATTGTATTGTATCGTCGGTAGGAGTCTTAGGACATCTTTGGTGTCTTGGAGAAAGGTGGGCATAGCTCTAACCATCGGGTTAAGGAAATGGTCCACAAAAGTAGAGAGGGGTTCTAATACTGACCCAATGCCAGAGATAATGGGCCTACCGGGTGGTGGCCTCGTTGGCTTGTGGACTTTGGGCAAGCAATAAAAGTAAGGAGTGGTAGGATGTTGTGTGACCAGATATTGACCTTCTTGTGAGGTTATCCATCCCTCACTAGGGGCTTCCTCAACTAAGGCTCTTATTCTGTTTTGTAGTTCTTCAGTTGGGTCCAATCTTAGTGGTAAATAGGATTTGCGGTCACTGAGCTGTCGCAGACACTCATTTCTGTAGACTGTCGTGTCCAGGATCACAGTCGCTCCGCCTTTATCGGCCGGTTTGATGGTGATGTTTTCATTGGAAGTGAGTGAACGCAACGCTTGTTGCTCATCCTTAGAGAGATTCATAAATGGCTTAATATCCTTTTTGTATAAGTCTGTGACATCCTTTTCAACCGCCGCTTCGAAAGTGAGAACTTTCGGCGGTAATGTGGCACTGGGTGGATTGAAAGAAGAAGGTCTCTTCAAACCGGTATTTGTATCCAAGGAAATGGTCTCCAAAGGAGATGTTTTCGCAAAGAAGTAATGTAGCCTTATCTTTCTGAAAAGTTTGGAGAGTTCAATTTGAATCAGAAAGGGATCACCTTTCTGAGTGGCCACGAATCCCAAACCTTTGTTGAGGAGGAGCTCTTCATTGCTAGACAGGGTATGTGAACTAAGATTTATCACGATGCTGGCTGGTTGCTTGTTCCCGCAGCTTCTTGGGGGACTTTCTTCCCGCTGCGTAGATCCATCCCTGGTTGTTGCGGGATGTTCGTGTCCGTATTCCAATGGACTCGCTGTTGAACTGCCCCTTGCCTCCTCCTGCCTCGGCCTCGTCTCTGGCCAAACCCTAAAAAAGGAAACGATCCTGGGCCTTGTTGCATCTGTGGTGGACAGAAGGGTGGGCCCATTTGTGGAGGGTAATTTGGACCCATCATCCATGGGTTAATAGGCCACCAAGGTTGCTGGTTGCCAAAATTTTGTGGTTGATTTCTCCAGTTTCTCTTATTTCCACGACCCCTCGGGGCTTGATTAGATGATCCGGTCTGTGATGTGTCTGAGTCACTGGATGTCCCATCAGAACTGGAAGTACCATAATTAGAACCACCTCTTTTGCCACTGCGACTAAATGTAGGTGCTGTATAGCTGTCGCTACTGTATGGGTATATTTTCTCCATTGAGAATTTCTCTAGGTCCTTTTTAAACTTCTCTAGTTTTATAGATAAGATTGATTCCTTAAAATCCTTATTGGTCTTGTCTGTGTCGTCCTGTCCCTTTTTAAACTGTCCACTTTTGAGAGTAGTTTTTATTTGTCCTTCAAGGACCTGAATCTCAATTAGAATGTTATCCGCGACTCTTTTCGCGGTTTTTATGATTAGGACTAACCAGTCTCTCGTACATCTCCAGGCTATCAGTGCCCAATCTTTAAGAAATGATTTATCGTCAAGAAAAAGGCGTGGGGCATTCGTGACGATGAGGCCTGTAGGTGCACAGTTACCCCTGAGATATTGGGCCATGATCATGCCATGAACAGTAGTACGAGAGTGGGATTTCTTAAGGATCAAGACTTTGTTCCAATTGTCATCATTGTTAATTGTCTGAGGTGGTGCGGACATATTATCCAAAAGGCTAGGGTTTTCATCTAGGATGTTCTGTACTTCGACGCTTTCGAATGCCAACCCCCAGTTAGTAGCCATCGCTCCGAGTAGACAGATGGGATAGTCAAGCCTCAAAGCAAGATACTCAAAGTATATTTTGTACTGGTGACCAATGTGGTCAACCGAAAAACATTAAAAGACCCACAGCCTTAGCTGTACCAATAACACAACAACAACAAGTGGGGAGGGTCTAAGGGCAAGTTTATCGACCAACCAGATATACGCCCCTAACACAATATATCACAACGAATAATATCTGGGGGTCAAAATAAGTGTTGTCAGTGTGAACCACTATACCATGTATACACAGGACAGTAACAGCGAGAAATAATAGTTGAAAAAGTGGTCGAGTCAAGACTCAAGGGTACCAGGAGGGAAATATTGTTCCCATCAGAAGCCACACTGTTCCGCCCTTTTTATCATCATGTGGGATCTCCTTACCCAGGAGACGAGACGGCCGGTAGACATTACCGTGACCGGGATGTAGTATGAGGTATGAGAGCAGAACAGAATAGTGAAATGGTGGCTAATGAAAAAGCAGTGTAAAGATTAGAAATGAAAAGGTGAAAGATATTAAAATTAGGTGAATGGGTGGTAAAAAGAATTTTAATGATAACCCCCAAACCCTAAGATTAAAAGGCAGGTGTGGGTGCAGGTTTTAAATAATAACCGCACTTGTTAGTGGTCGACATGTTTCAGCATATATAAGATGTTCTTAATGCATTCTTCAGGACCTATATATAGTACACTACTGCTTTCAAAGAAATAAATCGTAAAATGAATCATAAAATGTCACCTGAGAGTCCAGGCGTGCTCAACCGTATACTGTCAGTGTAATGGTAAGGGATCCAACATGTAAAACAACAAATAGACAAACAAATAACACAAGGCACATTATTATTTGTATTCATAGTAGCATTACTATATGTTCAGTCATACCTGATCATTATCTCGGGCATGCACTCACCCTTATGTGTAGGCTGAGGAGCTTCACCCCACCTGGCTGCAGCGCAGGTAAAAGGAGCACCGCTCTGTGAAAAATCACAAACCGTTTAACTGAGCGGTTAGTTATAAAACACTAACCTGTTTGGTTAGCAAAACATACTTTGAGATAACTGGTTAATTGAGCCCATAGTAACCAGACCGGGCGAAACCGCCACGCTCTGTCGCAGCTCAGGAGGAACGACCACACACTGGGAGTAAATGGAGAAGGCGTCAGTTTGTTGTTGGGAGACTGCCAAAATTCGCCTCATATTGTAGGTCGCGATGTAACGTCTGACAGCGTGTCAGTTTAACTTCAAACAACTACGCAAGGGCAGCGCTGCACAGACTCAACGGCAGACGCGCAAGACTAAGCAGCCTAATACTACGCATGATGCGTATGTGTTCACTCACCTAACCGTCGGTGTCTCCAGGCAGTCTTCAGTACTGCTCGGGGGGGCGCCGACCGCCGAGTGAGCTAGTGTTTTGTGTGCTGTCTAGAACAAGCGTGATGACGAGCAGTCACGTGACTTCAAGACTTCTGGGAGTTGTAGTCCTCTACTATGTGAGGTAAAAAAGGTGATTCTACCAAGGAATAATATAGGTCCTCTAGTGTATGCCATTGGCTGTTAGTAATATCTTTCTGGAACAAAGTCGAGATCGGCATCAATTTTATGCGCTCGAGTGCGCAGTGGGTTGAAAGTAGGTATGGAATTACTGACAACCGTGCATGTTATATTTTGATGCAATAGATTATCAATGGTTGTAAAGACAGATTGCCAAAGAGGGTATGCAGTGCAAGTGGAGCCGTTCAGAGGGACATCCAAGGTATGGGTTCGTTAAGGCCCTCCTTGTCGCTATTGATGCGATATACCCATTTCTGTTCTATCTTGAACAGGAACCTGCTTATATCAGCGCACAAGTCTGGGATACGTGGTTGTTCAAGGACTGTCCAGTAAAAGTCTTCTGGACTGTGGCCCTTCTCCAGAAAATGTGCGGTCAGTCTGGTCGCTTGCTTGCGGCACCGCACAGTACTCTTGTGTTCCTGGATACGTGTGCGTACCTTCCTAGTGGTCATACCGACATACCGTAGATCACAAGGACATTTGATCAAATATATCAGGTTACTGCTGTTGCAATTAGTGAACTTGTTCTGTGTCCATGGGCGATTGGTGCCAATGTCAACTTCTGTAGATCTGTTAGTCTGAGGACAGACTGAACAATTGCCACATGGGTGGTGACCAACCACAGCTGGTAAGTCCCACAATGTGCCCACTTGTCTTTCTTCTTTACTGCGAGGGCGTGTGTGAACCAATTGGTCCTTCAGATTTGGGCCTCTTTTATAAGCAAACATAGGTTGGGGGATGTTATCACCTCCGGTTTTTAAGATTGACCAGTGTTTCCTTATAATTTTCTGCAGCTGGTTGGAACGACTGTTAAAGGTATTTACAAAGGCAATCCGGTCTGATTTTTCTTTCGGAGGGTTGATTGCAAGAAGGGCATCCCTATGGTTGTTAGAGGCCCTCTTTTTAGACCTACGAATGATTTTCTTAGGGTATCGTTTCTCCTTCAGTTGTTCCTCCAGATTTTTAGAGTGTGATTCGAAAGACGCCTTCATTGAACAGTTTCTTTGTACCCTTAAGAACTGGCCAAAGGGTAGATTGTCCCTCAAGGCCCTTGGGTGGCAGCTGTCATACCGCAACAATGCGTTCTTAGCCATCGGTTTGCGATACAACTCTGACTCGATGCCGGTTGTGGTTGCGTGTAGTCTCAGATCAAGGAACGCCAAAGAAGTCCTGCTGTGCTCAATGGTGAACTTCAGGTATTGGTTAACACCATTTAACCAGCCATGGAACGATATTAATTGTTCTTCTGTGCCCCGCCACACTACCAGAATATCATCAATATAGCGTTTCCACACATATATTGAAGGTAGGTATGGGTTGGTATTGGTAAAAACATTCTGTTGTTCGAAGTTGTGCACATATAAATTCGCCAGGCTCGGCGCGAAAACACTGCCCATGCTGGTCCCTGACGTTTGTAAATACAACGTATCTTCAAAGCGGAAGTAATTTTCTTTCATCGCCATTTCTGCTAATTGCATTATAAATGGTATTGGTGTCATCGATTGATGGTCATTCTGCTCCAGAAGTGCTCCTACTACCTCTAGGGTCTCCGTTTGAGGAATCGAGGTGTATAAAGATTCGACGTCGAACGATACTAGGATGTCGGTCTCCATATTGTATTGTATCGTCGGTAGGAGTCTTAGGACATCTTTGGTGTCTTGGAGAAAGGTGGGCATAGCTCTAACCATCGGGTTAAGGAAATGGTCCACAAAAGTAGAGAGGGGTTCTAATACTGACCCAATGCCAGAGATAATGGGCCTACCGGGTGGTGGCCTCGTTGGCTTGTGGACTTTGGGCAAGCAATAAAAGTAAGGAGTGGTAGGATGTTGTGTGACCAGATATTGACCTTCTTGTGAGGTTATCCATCCCTCACTAGTGGCTTCCTCAACTAAGGCTCTTATTCTGTTTTGTAGTTCTTCAGTTGGGTCCAATCTTAGTGGTAAATAAGATTTGCGGTCACTGAGCTGTCGCAGACACTCATTTCTGTAGACTGTCGTGTCCAGGATCACAGTCGCTCCGCCTTTATCGGCCGGTTTGATGGTGATGTTTTCATTGGAAGTGAGTGAACGCAACGCTTGTTGCTCATCCTTAGAGAGATTCATAAATGGCTTAATATCCTTTTTGTATAAGTCTGTGACATCCTTTTCAACCGCCGCTTCGAAAGTGAGAACTTTCGGCGGTAATGTGGCACTGGGTGGATTGAAAGAAGAAGGTCTCTTCAAACCGGTATTTGTATCCAAGGAAATGGTCTCCAAAGGAGATGTTTTCGCAAAGAAGTAATGTAGCCTTATCTTTCTGAAAAGTTTGGAGAGTTCAATTTGAATCAGAAAGGGATCACCTTTCTGAGTGGCCACGAATCCCAAACCTTTGTTGAGGAGGAGCTCTTCATTGCTAGACAGGGTATGTGAACTAAGATTTATCACGATGCTGGCTGGTTGCTTGTTCCCGCAGCTTCTTGGGGGACTTTCTTCCCGCTGCGTAGATCCATCCCTGGTTGTTGCGGGATGTTCGTGTCCGTATTCCAATGGACTCGCTGTTGAACTGCCCCTTGCCTCCTCCTGCCTCGGCCTCGTCTCTGGCCAAACCCTAAAAAAGGAAACGATCCTGGGCCTTGTTGCATCTGTGGTGGACAGAAGGGTGGGCCCATTTGTGGAGGGTAATTTGGACCCATCATCCATGGGTTAATAGGCCACCAAGGTTGCTGGTTGCCAAAATTTTGTGGTTGATTTCTCCAGTTTCTCTTATTTCCACGACCCCTCGGGGCTTGATTAGATGATCCGGTCTGTGATGTGTCTGAGTCACTGGATGTCCCATCAGAACTGGAAGTACCATAATTAGAACCACCTCTTTTGCCACTGCGACTAAATGTAGGTGCTGTATAGCTGTCGCTACTGTATGGGTATATTTTCTCCATTGAGAATTTCTCTAGGTCCTTTTTAAACTTCTCTAGTTTTATAGATAAGATTGATTCCTTAAAATCCTTATTGGTCTTGTCTGTGTCGTCCTGTCCCTTTTTAAACTGTCCACTTTTGAGAGTAGTTTTTATTTGTCCTTCAAGGACCTGAATCTCAATTAGAATGTTATCCGCGACTCTTTTCGCGGTTTTTATGATTAGGACTAACCAGTCTCTCGTACATCTCCAGGCTATCAGTGCCCAATCTTTAAGAAATGATTTATCGTCAAGAAAAAGGCGTGGGGCATTCGTGACGATGAGGCCTGTAGGTGCACAGTTACCCCTGAGATATTGGGCCATGATCATGCCATGAACAGTAGTACGAGAGTGGGATTTCTTAAGGATCAAGACTTTGTTCCAATTGTCATCATTGTTAATTGTCTGAGGTGGTGCGGACATATTATCCAAAAGGCTAGGGTTTTCATCTAGGATGTTCTGTACTTCGACGCTTTCGAATGCCAACCCCCAGTTAGTAGCCATCGCTCCGAGTAGACAGATGGGATAGTCAAGCCTCAAAGCAAGATACTCAAAGTATATTTTGTACTGGTGACCAATGTGGTCAACCGAAAAACATTAAAAGACCCACAGCCTTAGCTGTACCAATAACACAACAACAACAAGTGGGGAGGGTCTAAGGGCAAGTTTATCGACCAACCAGATATACGCCCCTAACACAATATATCACAACGAATAATATCTGGGGGTCAAAATAAGTGTTGTCAGTGTGAACCACTATACCATGTATACACAGGACAGTAACAGCGAGAAATTATAGTTGAAAAAGTGGTCGAGTCAAGACTCAAGGGTACCAGGAGGGAAATATTGTTCCCATCAGAAGCCACACTGTTCCGCCCTTTTTATCATCATGTGGGATCTCCTTACCCAGGAGACGAGACGGCCGGTAGACATTACCGTGACCGGGATGTAGTATGAGGTATGAGAGCAGAACAGAATAGTGAAATGGTGGCTAATGAAAAAGCAGTGTAAAGATTAGAAATGAAAAGGTGAAAGATATTAAAATTAGGTGAATGGGTGGTAAAAAGAATTTTAATGATAACCCCCAAACCCTAAGATTAAAAGGCAGGTGTGGGTGCAGGTTTTAAATAATAACCGCACTTGTTAGTGGTCGACATGTTTCAGCATATATAAGATGTTCTTAATGCATTCTTCAGGACCTATATATAGTACACTACTGCTTTCAAAGAAATAAATCGTAAAATGAATCATAAAATGTCACCTGAGAGTCCAGGCGTGCTCAACCGTATACTGTCAGTGTAATGGTAAGGGATCCAACATGTAAAACAACAAATAGACAAACAAATAACACAAGGCACATTATTATTTGTATTCATAGTAGCATTACTATATGTTCAGTCATACCTGATCATTATCTCGGGCATGCACTCACCCTTATGTGTAGGCTGAGGAGCTTCACCCCACCTGGCTGCAGCGCAGGTAAAAGGAGCACCGCTCTGTGAAAAATCACAAACCGTTTAACTGAGCGGTTAGTTATAAAACACTAACCTGTTTGGTTAGCAAAACATACTTTGAGATAACTGGTTAATTGAGCCCATAGTAACCAGACCGGGCGAAACCGCCACGCTCTGTCGCAGCTCAGGAGGAACGACCACACACTGGGAGTAAATGGAGAAGGCGTCAGTTTGTTGTTGGGAGACTGCCAAAATTCGCCTCATATTGTGGGTCGCGATGTAACGTCTGACAGCGTGTCAGTTTAACTTCAAACAACTACGCAAGGGCAGCGCTGCACAGACTCAACGGCAGACGCGCAAGACTAAGCAGCCTAATACTACGCATGATGCGTATGTGTTCACTCACCTAACCGTCGGTGTCTCCAGGCAGTCTTCAGTACTGCTCGGGGGGGCGCCGACCGCCGAGTGAGCTAGTGTTTTGTGTGCTGTCTAGAACAAGCGTGATGACGAGCAGTCACGTGACTTCAAGACTTCTGGGAGTTGTAGTCCTCTACTATGTGAGGTAAAAAAGGTGATTCTACCAAGGAATAATATAGGTCCTCTAGTGTATGCCATTGGCTGTTAGTAATATCTTTCTGGAACAAAGTCGAGATCGGCATCAATTTTATGCGCTCGAGTGCGCAGTGGGTTGAAAGTAGGTATGGAATTACTGACAACCGTGCATGTTATATTTTGATGCAATAGATTATCAATGGTTGTAAAGACAGATTGCCAAAGAGGGTATGCAGTGCAAGTGGAGCCGTTCAGAGGGACATCCAAGGTATGGGTTCGTTAAGGCCCTCCTTGTCGCTATTGATGCGATATACCCATTTCTGTTCTATCTTGAACAGGAACCTGCTTATATCAGCGCACAAGTCTGGGATACGTGGTTGTTCAAGGACTGTCCAGTAAAAGTCTTCTGGACTGTGGCCCTTCTCCAGAAAATGTGCGGTCAGTCTGGTCGCTTGCTTGCGGCACCGCACAGTACTCTTGTGTTCCTGGATACGTGTGCGTACCTTCCTAGTGGTCATACCGACATACCGTAGATCACAAGGACATTTGATCAAATATATCAGGTTACTGCTGTTGCAATTAGTGAACTTGTTCTGTGTCCATGGGCGATTGGTGCCAATGTCAACTTCTGTAGATCTGTTAGTCTGAGGACAGACTGAACAATTGCCACATGGGTGGTGACCAACCACAGCTGGTAAGTCCCACAATGTGCCCACTTGTCTTTCTTCTTTACTGCGAGGGCGTGTGTGAACCAATTGGTCCTTCAGATTTGGGCCTCTTTTATAAGCAAACATAGGTTGGGGGATGTTATCACCTCCGGTTTTTAAGATTGACCAGTGTTTCCTTATAATTTTCTGCAGCTGGTTGGAACGACTGTTAAAGGTATTTACAAAGGCAATCCGGTCTGATTTTTCTTTCGGAGGGTTGATTGCAAGAAGGGCATCCCTATGGTTGTTAGAGGCCCTCTTTTTAGACCTACGAATGATTTTCTTAGGGTATCGTTTCTCCTTCAGTTGTTCCTCCAGATTTTTAGAGTGTGATTCGAAAGACGCCTTCATTGAACAGTTTCTTTGTACCCTTAAGAACTGGCCAAAGGGTAGATTGTCCCTCAAGGCCCTTGGGTGGCAGCTGTCATACCGCAACAATGCGTTCTTAGCCATCGGTTTGCGATACAACTCTGACTCGATGCCGGTTGTGGTTGCGTGTAGTCTCAGATCAAGGAACGCCAAAGAAGTCCTGCTGTGCTCAATGGTGAACTTCAGGTATTGGTTAACACCATTTAACCAGCCATGGAACGATATTAATTGTTCTTCTGTGCCCCGCCACACTACCAGAATATCATCAATATAGCGTTTCCACACATATATTGAAGGTAGGTATGGGTTGGTATTGGTAAAAACATTCTGTTGTTCGAAGTTGTGCACATATAAATCAGACAATTAACAATGATGACAATTGGAACAAAGTCTTGATCCTTAAGAAATCCCACTCTCGTACTACTGTTCATGGCATGATCATGGCCCAATATCTCAGGGGTAACTGTGCACCTACAGGCCTCATCGTCACGAATGCCCCACGCCTTTTTCTTGACGATAAATCATTTCTTAAAGATTGGGCACTGATAGCCTGGAGATGTACGAGAGACTGGTTAGTCCTAATCATAAAAACCGCGAAAAGAGTCGCGGATAACATTCTAATTGAGATTCAGGTCCTTGAAGGACAAATAAAAACTACTCTCAAAAGTGGACAGTTTAAAAAGGGACAGGACGACACAGACAAGACCAATAAGGATTTTAAGGAATCAATCTTATCTATAAAACTAGAGAAGTTTAAAAAGGACCTAGAGAAATTCTCAATGGAGAAAATATACCCATACAGTAGCGACAGCTATACAGCACCTACATTTAGTCGCAGTGGCAAAAGAGGTGGTTCTAATTATGGTACTTCCAGTTCTGATGGGACATCCAGTGACTCAGACACATCACAGACCGGATCATCTAATCAAGCCCCGAGGGGTCGTGGAAATAAGAGAAACTGGAGAAATCAACCACAAAATTTTGGCAACCAGCAACCTTGGTGGCCTATTAACCCATGGATGATGGGTCCAAATTACCCTCCACAAATGGGCCCACCCTTCTGTCCACCACAGATGCAACAAGGCCCAGGATCGTTTCCTTTTTTAGGGTTTGGCCAGAGACGAGGCCGAGGCAGGAGGAGGCAAGGGGCAGTTCAACAGCGAGTCCATTGGAATACGGACACGAACATCCCGCAACAACCAGGGATGGATCTACGCAGCGGGAAGAAAGTCCCCCAAGAAGCTGCGGGAACAAGCAACCAGCCAGCATCGTGATAAATCTTAGTTCACATACCCTGTCTAGCAATGAAGAGCTCCTCCTCAACAAAGGTTTGGGATTCGTGGCCACTCAGAAAGGTGATCCCTTTCTGATTCAAATTGAACTCTCCAAACTTTTCAGAAAGATAAGGCTACATTACTTCTTTGCGAAAACATCTCCTTTGGAGACCATTTCCTTGGATACAAATACCGGTTTGAAGAGACCTTCTTCTTTCAATCCACCCAGTGCCACATTACCGCCGAAAGTTCTCACTTTCGAAGCGGCGGTTGAAAAGGATGTCACAGACTTATACAAAAAGGATATTAAGCCATTTATGAATCTCTCTAAGGATGAGCAACAAGCGTTGCGTTCACTCACTTCCAATGAAAACATCACCATCAAACCGGCCGATAAAGGCGGAGCGACTGTGATCCTGGACACGACAGTCTACAGAAATGAGTGTCTGCGACAGCTCAGTGACCGCAAATCCTATTTACCACTAAGATTGGACCCAACTGAAGAACTACAAAACAGAATAAGAGCCTTAGTTGAGGAAGCCACTAGTGAGGGATGGATAACCTCACAAGAAGGTCAATATCTGGTCACACAACATCCTACCACTCCTTACTTTTATTGCTTGCCCAAAGTCCACAAGCCAACGAGGCCACCACCCGGTAGGCCCATTATCTCTGGCATTGGGTCAGTATTAGAACCCCTCTCTACTTTTGTGGACCATTTCCTTAACCCGATGGTTAGAGCTATGCCCACCTTTCTCCAAGACACCAAAGATGTCCTAAGACTCCTACCGACGATACAATACAATATGGAGACCGACATCCTAGTATCGTTCGACGTCGAATCTTTATACACCTCGATTCCTCAAACGGAGACCCTAGAGGTAGTAGGAGCACTTCTGGAGCAGAATGACCATCAATCGATGACACCAATACCATTTATAATGCAATTAGCAGAAATGGCGATGAAAGAAAATTACTTCCGCTTTGAAGATACGTTGTATTTACAAACGTCAGGGACCAGCATGGGCAGTGTTTTCGCGCCGAGCCTGGCGAATTTATATGTGCACAACTTCGAACAACAGAATGTTTTTACCAATACCAACCCATACCTACCTTCAATATATGTGTGGAAACGCTATATTGATGATATTCTGGTAGTGTGGCGGGGCACAGAAGAACAATTAATATCGTTCCATGGCTGGTTAAATGGTGTTAACCAATACCTGAAGTTCACCATTGAGCACAGCAGGACTTCTTTGGCGTTCCTTGATCTGAGACTACACGCAACCACAACCGGCATCGAGTCAGAGTTGTATCGCAAACCGATGGCTAAGAACGCATTGTTGCGGTATGACAGCTGCCACCCAAGGGCCTTGAGGGACAATCTACCCTTTGGCCAGTTCTTAAGGGTACAAAGAAACTGTTCAATGAAGGCGTCTTTCGAATCACACTCTAAAAATCTGGAGGAACAACTGAAGGAGAAACGATACCCTAAGAAAATCATTCGTAGGTCTAAAAAGAGGGCCTCTAACAACCATAGGGATGCCCTTCTTGCAATCAACCCTCCGAAAGAAAAATCAGACCGGATTGCCTTTGTAAATACCTTTAACAGTCGTTCCAACCAGCTGCAGAAAATTATAAGGAAACACTGGTCAATCTTAAAAACCGGAGGTGATAACATCCCCCAACCTATGTTTGCTTATAAAAGAGGCCCAAATCTGAAGGACCAATTGGTTCACACACGCCCTCGCAGTAAAGAAGAAAGACAAGTGGGCACATTGTGGGACTTACCAGCTGTGGTTGGTCACCACCCATGTGGCAATTGTTCAGTCTGTCCTCAGACTAACAGATCTACAGAAGTTGACATTGGCACCAATCGCCCATGGACACAGAACAAGTTCACTAATTGCAACAGCAGTAACCTGATATATTTGATCAAATGTCCTTGTGATCTACGGTATGTCGGTATGACCACTAGGAAGGTACGCACACGTATCCAGGAACACAAGAGTACTGTGCGGTGCCGCAAGCAAGCGACCAGACTGACCGCACATTTTCTGGAGAAGGGCCACAGTCCAGAAGACTTTTACTGGACAGTCCTTGAACAACCACGTATCCCAGACTTGTGCGCTGATATAAGCAGGTTCCTGTTCAAGATAGAACAGAAATGGGTATATCGCATCAATAGCGACAAGGAGGGCCTTAACGAACCCATACCTTGGATGTCCCTCTGAACGGCTCCACTTGCACTGCATACCCTCTTTGGCAATCTGTCTTTACAACCATTGATAATCTATTGCATCAAAATATAACATGCACGGTTGTCAGTAATTCCATACCTACTTTCAACCCACTGCGCACTCGAGCGCATAAAATTGATGCCGATCTCGACTTTGTTCCAGAAAGATATTACTAACAGCCAATGGCATACACTAGAGGACCTATATTATTCCTTGGTAGAATCACCTTTTTTACCTCACATAGTAGAGGACTACAACTCCCAGAAGTCTTGAAGTCACGTGACTGCTCGTCATCACGCTTGTTCTAGACAGCACACAAAACACTAGCTCACTCGGCGGTCGGCGCCCCCCCGAGCAGTACTGAAGACTGCCTGGAGACACCGACGGTTAGGTGAGTGAACACATACGCATCATGCGTAGTATTAGGCTGCTTAGTCTTGCGCGTCTGCCGTTGAGTCTGTGCAGCGCTGCCCTTGCGTAGTTGTTTGAAGTTAAACTGACACGCTGTCAGACGTTACATCGCGACCCACAATATGAGGCGAATTTTGGCAGTCTCCCAACAACAAACTGACGCCTTCTCCATTTACTCCCAGTGTGTGGTCGTTCCTCCTGAGCTGCGACAGAGCGTGGCGGTTTCGCCCGGTCTGGTTACTATGGGCTCAATTAACCAGTTATCTCAAAGTATGTTTTGCTAACCAAACAGGTTAGTGTTTTATAACTAACCGCTCAGTTAAACGGTTTGTGATTTTTCACAGAGCGGTGCTCCTTTTACCTGCGCTGCAGCCAGGTGGGGTGAAGCTCCTCAGCCTACACATAAGGGTGAGTGCATGCCCGAGATAATGATCAGGTATGACTGAACATATAGTAATGCTACTATGAATACAAATAATAATGTGCCTTGTGTTATTTGTTTGTCTATTTGTTGTTTTACATGTTGGATCCCTTACCATTACACTGACAGTATACGGTTGAGCACGCCTGGACTCTCAGGTGACATTTTATGATTCATTTTACGATTTATTTCTTTGAAAGCAGTAGTGTACTATATATAGGTCCTGAAGAATGCATTAAGAACATCTTATATATGCTGAAACATGTCGACCACTAACAAGTGCGGTTATTATTTAAAACCTGCACCCACACCTGCCTTTTAATCTTAGGGTTTGGGGGTTATCATTAAAATTCTTTTTACCACCCATTCACCTAATTTTAATATCTTTCACCTTTTCATTTCTAATCTTTACACTGCTTTTTCATTAGCCACCATTTCACTATTCTGTTCTGCTCTCATACCTCATACTACATCCCGGTCACGGTAATGTCTACCGGCCGTCTCGTCTCCTGGGTAAGGAGATCCCACATGATGATAAAAAGGGCGGAACAGTGTGGCTTCTGATGGGAACAATATTTCCCTCCTGGTACCCTTGAGTCTTGACTCGACCACTTTTTCAACTATTATTTCTCGCTGTTACTGTCCTGTGTATACATGGTATAGTGGTTCACACTGACAACACTTATTTTGACCCCCAGATATTATTCGTTGTGATATATTGTGTTAGGGGCGTATATCTGGTTGGTCGATAAACTTGCCCTTAGACCACTCCCCACTTGTTGTTGTTGTGTTATTGGTACAGCTAAGGCTGTGGGTCTTTTAATGTTTTTCGGTTGACCACATTGGTCACCAGTACAAAATATACTTTGAGTATCTTGCTTTGAGGCTTGACTATCCCATCTGTCTACTCGGAGCGATGGCTACTAACTGGGGGTTGGCATTCGAAAGCGTCGAAGTACAGAACATCCTAGATGAAAACCCTAGCCTTTTGGATAATATGTCGCACCACCTCAGACAATTAACAATGATGACAATTGGAACAAAGTCTTGATCCTTAAGAAATCCCACTCTCGTACTACTGTTCATGGCATGATCATGGCCCAATATCTCAGGGGTAACTGTGCACCTACAGGCCTCATCGTCACGAATGCCCCACGCCTTTTCTTGACGATAAATCATTTCTTAAAGATTGGGCACTGATAGCCTGGAGATGTACGAGAGACTGGTTAGTCCTATCATAAAAACCGCGAAAAGAGTCGCGGATAACATTCTAATTGAGATTCAGGTCCTTGAAGGACAAATAAAAACTACTCTCAAAGTGGACAGTTTAAAAAGGGACAGGACGACACAGACAAGACCAATAAGGATTTAGGAATCAATCTTATCTATAAAACTAGAGAAGTTTAAAAAGGACCTAGAGAAATTCTCAATGGAGAAAATATACCCATACAGTAGCGACAGCTATACAGCACCTACATTAGTCGCAGTGGCAAAAGAGGTGGTTCTAATTATGGTACTTCCAGTTCTGATGGGACATCCAGTGACTCAGACACATCACAGACCGGATCATCTAATCAAGCCCCGAGGGGTCGTGGAAATAAGAGAAACTGGAGAAATCAACCACAAAATTTTGGCAACCAGCAACCTTGGTGGCCTATTAACCCATGGATGATGGGTCCAAATTACCCTCCACAAATGGGCCCACCCTTCTGTCCACCACAGATGCAACAAGGCCCAGGATCGTTTCCTTTTTTAGGGTTTGGCCAGAGACGAGGCCAGGCAGGAGGAGGCAAGGGGCAGTTCAACAGCGAGTCCATTGGAATACGGACACGAACATCCCGCAACAACCAGGGATGGATCTACGCAGCGGGAAGAAAGTCCCCAAGAAGCTGCGGAACAAGCAACCAGCCAGCATCGTGATAAATCTTAGTTCACATACCCTGTCTAGCAATGAAGAGCTCCTCCTCAACAAAGGTTTGGGATTCGTGGCCACTCAGAAAGGTGATCCCTTTCTGATTCAAATTGAACTCTCCAAACTTTTCAGAAAGATAAGGCTACATTACTTCTTTGCGAAAACATCTCCTTTGGAGACCATTTCCTTGGATACAAATACCGGTTTGAAGAGACCTTCTTCTTTCAATCCACCCAGTGCACATTACCGCCGAAAGTTCTCACTTTCGAAGCGGCGGTTGAAAAGGATGTCACAGACTTATACAAAAAGGATATTAAGCATTTATGAATCTCTCTAAGGATGAGCAACAAGCGTTGCGTTTCACTCACTTCCAATGAAAACATCACCATCAAACCGGCCGATAAAGGCGGAGCGACTGTGATCCTGGACACGACAGTCTACAGAAATGAGTGTCTGCGACAGCTCAGTGACCGCAAATCCTATTTACCACTAAGATTGGACCCAACTGAAGAACTACAAAACAGAATAAGAGCCTTAGTTGAGGAAGCACTAGTGAGGG
>NW_028247814.1:0-57910 GCF_964263255.1 Lissotriton vulgaris | reverse complement strand
AACATGGAGAAAATATTGACAGTTAACCCCTTCGATGCTGATGATGGAACGGTTCCGTCATCAGCATTGGTTGGGCTGTGCTGATGACTGAACCGTTCCGTCATCAGTACAGCCCTCGGGGGGAGCGCTGGCGCTCTCCCCCTCTTGCAGCGATTTTAGTTATTTTTGCAGGGGTGGCAGCGGAAGACTTTCCGCTGCCACCCCCTGGCCCCCCAACGCTTCCGGGTGACATCAGCGCGCACAGTGCGCGGCAACCTCATCAGGAAGCGCTGGTCGCGCTGGAATCCATTTCATTCCAGCGCGTCCAGGAACAAGGTTGGTGTTTGCTGCTCCGGTGGGGCGGGGGACCGTTTTTCAGTGCCTTGAGGCATCGGGGGTTAGGAAACTTTGTTTCCTCTCCCCTGATGTCCCAATGCAGGGCATTCCTGGTGCACGATCGCGCACAGCCTCGCAATCGTGCACCAGGAATGCCCCCCTAGACACCAGGGATTGTGTTTGTGTGGTTTGTTGTGTGCTGGAAGCGACTCCTTGGGCAAGGGTCACTTCCATTTTGGGGGCAAATACATTTCCAGACTTTTCTGCCCCCCTTGGGGCAGATCAGCTGTTTTTTTGGCTGATCTGCACCCAGGGAGGGCAGAAAATCCCACTAGACACCAGGGATTTGTTTACAATTGCAAAGGAAGCGACCCCTTGGGGAAGGGTTGCTTCCTAGTCGGCCATATATATTTTTTAGACTTTTCTGCCCCCCCTGGGGGCAGATCAGCAGTTTTTTGGGCCGCATCTGGACCCAGGGGGGGGCATAAAAGCCCATTAGGTACCAGGGATTTATTTATATGTTTAAAAGGAAGAGACCCCTTGGGCAAGGGTCGCTTCCTCGTGGCCATTATTTTTTTTAGACTTTTCTGCCCCCTCCCTGGGAGCAGATCGGCCGTTTTTGGGGCCGCATCTGGACCCAGGGGGGCGGAAAAGCCCACTACAAACCAGGGATTTAATTATATTTATAAAGGAAGCGACCCCTTGGGCAAGGGTCGCTTCCTTAGGGGGAAAAATTATTTTTCAGACTTTTCTGCCCACCCCCTGGGGCTGATCAGCCATTTTTTTTGTCCGATCTGCACCCGGGGGGGGGGGGCAGAAAAGCCCACTAGACACCAGGTATTTGTTTATAATTTTAAAGGAAAGCGACCCCTTGGGGAAGGGTCGCTTCCTAGTGGCCCATAATTTTTTTTAGACTTTTCCCACCTTTTGGGGGCAGATCAGCTGTTTTTTGGCCTGCATCTGGACCCAGGGGGGAGGCAGAAAAACCCACTAAACACCAGGGATTTTATTATATTGATAAAGGAAGTCACCCCTTGGGCAAGGGTCGCTTCCAGGGGGCATTATAAATATTGTAGACTGTTCTGCACCACCTGGGGGCAGATCGGCTGTTTTTTTTACCGTTTCTGGATCCAGGGGGGGATAGAAAAGCCCACTAGACTCCAGGTTTTTTTTTATAGGGAGCGACCCCTTGGCCAAGGGTTGCTTCCTTGGGCCCATTTGTTTTCCAAAGTATGTTCTGCCGTGTCTTTATTTGGCCTCTCTGCCGCCGTAGGGTTGCTTCCAGGGGGCCCATGTTTATAATGATTTATAATCTTCCCCCCTTGGGGACAGACACCCCATTTGTGACATACCCTGTGACATAGCCTGTTGTAATGTGTGTTGTTTTTGTTTCTTCTAATGTGTATTGTTTTTTTTTCTCTTTAGATTGTTGCAGAGTGTGGTTCCGTTACTGGTGGTTCTGTTGTTCTGCTGTTTCTGTAGTTGCATGCGTTTGGTAAGAGACCTTTTTTTTGTTCAATAGTAATGTAATTGTTTATTTTGCAAAGTGTGTAGTAATACGAGTATGTTTGGTTTCTGTTTTTTTGTGACTGTAAAACATGTTTTTACATTTGTTTTTGATGTGTACTTCTGTAGATGTCATTTTTTTTTCTTCTTTCTAGTGGGATATCGTTGCCTATTTGCTGTGTCTTCGCAGAGTAGGTGATGTTGAGTGTAGTTGTCTCTTGTAAGTGAATTGTATATTTTTTCTAAATATAGATATTTGTGATAAAGGCTTACATTTTTAAACTTACTTTGCACAGTGTTGGGGTTGTTGAGTTGTTTGTGCAGACTCCTTTATTTGTAAGGATAATGGCTAGCCACCGGATTACCGCTCAGCAAGTTGTTGTTGGAATGCTTTTTCCTCTGACCATGGTGCTGAGAGTGACTCTGATTCTGAGATGGGAGGTGAAGATTCTGGTAGTGAGTTTTCTCTGTGCATGGCATCGTCTGATGATGAAGATACCCTGTGTGCTGATGATGCTATTTTTGGTGTGGATGAAGTACCTGTGGTAGAGTAGGACATTGATGTGCCGATAGTGCGGCAAGAGGCATCTGTGGTGCAGCGTGGGGCTGCTAGACTTCACTTTGGTGTAGTGCGGTGAGAGGCAGCTGGGCGGCAGCCTGGGGCTCCTAGACTTCCAGTTGGTGTAGTGGGACAAGAGGCAGCTGGGCGGCAGCCTGAGGCTGGGAGACTTGTCGATGAAAGTTCTGACCTCTGGGTTGCCCCAGGCATGGTGCAGCCGGCATTGCCTGAATTTACTGGTGTTCCAGGGTGTAGGGTGAACACTGAAAACTTTTTTCCAATTGATTTTTTCAAGTTGTTTATGGATGATGTGTTTTTGGCAGAGATTGTAGAGCAGACTAATTTGTATGCAGAACAGTTTTTGAGGGAGAACAGTGCCATCCTTAAGCCCCATGCTCGAGCTAACCGGTGGACTCCCACAAATTTGGAGGTGATGAAAAAGTTTTTAGGTTTAACTTTTTTGATGGGCTTGCTTAGGACACCATCATTGGCTTCATATTGTCTACTAGTCCCTTGATGGCAACAGCTATATTTCTGGCAGTCATGAGTCGTGATAGGTATTTGCTTCTGCTTCGGATGATGCATTTTGTTGACAATGGTGATGCTTTGCCACGGATCACCCTGATTGTGACCGTCTTTTCAAGATTCGGCCTGTCCTTGATCATTTTGTTGATCTATTTTCTGAGATCTTTTATCCTGGGAAAGAAATTGAAGTGGATGAGTCTTTGGTGTTGTTCAAGGGCCGCTTGGTATTTAGGCAATACATTCCTAGTAAGAGGGCACGCTATGGAATTAAGCTTTATATGCTGTGGGACAGTGAGACTGGATATGTCTCTAATTTCAGGGTGTACACCGGTAAGGAATCCAGGATTAACCCCCCTGGTTGTCCGTCCACTTTTGGAGTGACTGAGAAAATTGTGTGGGAACTTGGTAGAAGATTTTGTAACAAAGGCCATCATTTATATGTAGATAACTTCTACACTGGTGTGCGGTTGTTCAGGGAATTGGCCAAAGTGGACACTGTTGCTTGTGGCACAATCCGCTGTAACCGTAAAGGTTTTCCAAAAGAACTTGTTTGTAAAAAGCTTGCTCGGGGACAGTGCAGTGCATTGCGTTGTGAGGAGCTTTTAGCTGTGAAGTTTTCAGACAGGAGAGATGTCTACATGTTGACTTCCATACATGATGAAAGCACTGAGGCGTTGACTGTTTGGGGTCAGGTTGCAGAAGTGCACAAACCTGTGTGCAGTATGGACTATAATAGGCACATGGGTGGTGTTGACAGAGTAGATCAGAGGTTGGAACCGTATGCTGCTCTTTGTAAGTCTTACATTTGGTACAAGAAGTTGGCTATCCATCTTTTCCACTTGGCAACCTTTAATGCTTTTGTTGTGTTCCAGCAATCTTGTCCTCAGTCAAAGATGACTTTTGTGAAGTTTCAGGAGTCTGTAGTAGGCAGCCTGGTTTTAGTGGAACAGGCAAGTGTTCTTAGAGTTGGAGTGGTGGAGGATGTTGCCAGATTGAAAGATCGCCACTTTCCTGATCAAATTCCTCCTACAACCTCAAAAGACTTTCCCAGTCGGAGATGTAGAGTCTTTTGGCGAAGAGGTTTGGGGAAGGAGGTTCGTATGTACTGCCCCAACTGTCCTTCTAACCCTAGGCTGTGTGTGCCTGCTTGTTTTAGAATGTACCACACACAAAATAAGTTTTGGGACCATCCATGAGTGGTAAAGTGAACAGGCTGGTCTCTATTCTTTAAAACTGATTGTTCCATTTCAAAGTTGGCATTTGTGTAGTGTATTTAGATTTAGTTGTTGTGTTAGTAGATTTATATCAATTTGCAAATTGTTTCTGTTTTTTATTTGAATTAAAAAAAAACTAAAGTATGATGTTGGTTTGCGTGTAGTGTCCATTGTCTGACGGTGTGCATGGTTTGGCGCTTGGCTGGCGGTGTCTGTGGACTGGTGCTTGGCTGGCGGTGTCTGTTGACTTGGTGCTTGGCCTGCGGTGTGCGTGGTCTGTTGTTTGGTTGGCGGTGTGCGTGGTCTTGTGCTTGCCTGGTGGTGTGTTGGGATTGGTGCTTGGCTGGTGGTGTGCCTGGGCTGGAGCTTGGCTGGCGGTGTGTGTGGAGTGGCGCTTGGCTGGATGGTGTGTCTGGACTGGAGTGGTACTTGGCTGTCTGTGCACGGAGTGGTGCTTGGCTGGCAGTGTGTGTGGAGTGGCGCTTGGCAGGTGGTGTGTGTGGAGTGGCGCTTGGCTGGTGATGTGCGTGGAGTGGTACTTGGCTGTCTGTGCATGGAGTGGTGCTTTGCTGGCGGTGTGTGTGGAGTGGTGCTTGGCTTGCGGTGTGCGTGGAGTGGTGCTTGGCTGGTGGTGTGTGTGGAGTGGCACTTGGCTGGATGGTGTGCGCGGAGTGGTACTTGGCTGTATGTGCACAGAGTGGTGCTTGGCTGGCCGTGTGTGTGGAGTGGTGCTTGGCTGGATGGTGTGCATGGAGTGGTACTTGGCTGTCTGTGCACGGAGTGGTGCTTGGCTGGCGGTGTGTGTGGAGTGGCGATTTGCTGGATGGTGTGCGTGGAGTGGTTCTTGGCTGTCTGTGCACGGAGTGGTGCTTGGCTGGTGGTGTGTGTGGAGTGGCGCTTTGCTGGATGGTGTGCGTGGAGTGGTTCTTGGCTGTCTGTGCACGGAGTGGTGCTTGGCTGGCGGTACTGTGGTGGTGGTGTGTGTGGAGTGGCGCTTGGCTGGTGGTGTGCGTGGAGTGGTACTTGGCTGTCTGTGCATGGAGTGGTGCTTGGCTGGTGGTGTGTGTGGAGTGGTACTTGGCTGTCGGTGTGCGCTGAGTGGTGTTTGGCTGGCGGTGTGCATGGTCTGGTGCTTGGATGGTGGTGTGGGTGGACTGGCGCTCGGCTGGCGGTGTGTGAGTAGTTACTTTCTGTTGGTCACTACACACACTGCTAGTTGAGTTACACTCCACGCAGTCCATCATTTTGTGTAGTTGCAGAGTCAGAAATGTGGGTGTGTGAAAGTGATGGGCCCTTGAATGACGCTGTCTGCTGGTGTGAGTGTTGTAATGTGATGGGTCCGCGGCTGGCGGTGTGAATGTTTTGTATGTGTCACATGTATGAAAGGTGTATGAATGGCCTGTAAAGAGGTTGGTGCCTTGACGTGGCTTTACAGCTCACGAGCTGTGAGTCAGTGGTTCAGTTTATCATACTTTCAATTATACGCCGGGTATTTCATTTTTGTGAAATTACGAATACAATTGTATGTACTGAATCATCACTCACCCTCATGCCAAATCAAACCAGTATGTGTGTGTGCTTGCGGATTAGATGGCCGTGCAGTAATATTTGTCTTTTTTCTCTTTCTGAAGTAGGGTGTACCTTGTCCCTTTTTGTGAATGTTGTAATGTGTTGCTTTTCCTTCCGTATGGTGTCAATGGTCTGGTGTGTATCAGGTATGAAAGGTGCGTGAATGGCCTGTAAAACGGTTGGTGCCTTGTCGTGGCTTTACAGCTCATGAGTTGCGAGTCACTGGTTCGGTTTTTATGCATTTATTTATTGACAAAGCATTTCATTTTGTTGAAATATCTTGTTAATAAAATGTTATGTACTGAACCATCACTCGCCCTCGTGCCAAATCCAACCTGTATGTGTTTGTCTTTGAGGAATAGATAGCCGTGCTTGAATGTTTGACTTTTGAGTAACTCTGTGCATTATACCTGTAAATAACTTACTAAATTTAGATATTATTGTTGAACCATGTGAGTATATGGTCATGTCTTTCTGGTGAATTCTATTTTTTTTTATCCACAATGTCCTGCAAACTTGAAAATGTCTGTCACAATTTCCATGCAATACTGTCCCAAGAATCGCACGCTTTCAAAGTGAAAATGTAATTCATTCAAAACAATTTGGTATTGCAAGGGGGTTCCCATGACTTTTTGGCCCAGGGCTTGGCGGGCATCTTTGGAAACTACCAAACCCAAACAGTTCTGAAAAGTAGACACCCTGGGGAGTCCATGGAGGTATGGCATGCGTGGGTCCCCCAATGTTTTCCTACCCAGAAATCCCTGCAAACCTTACATTTAGGTTTAAAAAAACACTTTTCCATACATTTTTGGGTGGGATCTCCCTGCCGGCACAAATGTCCTACCACCCAGCGTTCCCCTTGATCTCCCGAGTAAAATGATACCTCACTTGTGTGGGTGGGCCAAAGGCCTGTGACTAAGGTGGGGTGCTTAATTTGTCAAACCTAAGTACTACATTTTTTAAAAATTCATTTTTAGCCTGTTCTGCTTAGGGGCACCCACACAAGTGAGGTATCATTTTACTCGGGAGAACAAGGGGAATGCTGCGTGGTAAGGCATTTTTGCCAGCACAGAGATCCCACACAAAGAAGTTTTGAAAAGGGATTTTTTTTTACAATTTTTAAGGTTTGCTAGGAATTCTGGGTAGGAAAACATTGGGGGACCTCCCTGGACTCCCCCGGGTGTCTAGTTTTCAGAACTGTTTGGGTTTGGTAGTTTCCAAAGATGGCCGCGGAGCCCCAGGCCAAAAAGTCAGGTGCCCCCCCAAAAATCAAGGTAGTTTTGCAAAAGGGTATTTTAAATTCACCACCGCACGATTTGGACCTTTTCCTGTTGCAGCCACTATGCCTACCCACACAAGTGAGGTACCATTTTTATCGAGAGACCTTGGGGAACGCTGGGTGGGTAGAAATGTGTTGATCCACGCAGATTCCAGAACTTTCCACCACAGAAATGTGAGGAAAATGCATTTTTTTGACACTTCCTTAGATTTGCACGGGATTCTGGGTAACAGAACCTGGTGGTAGGAAGTCGAGTCACCCCATCCTGAATTCCCCTGCGTATCTAGTTTTTAAAAATGTATAGGTTTGCTAAGTTTCCCTAGGTGCCGGCAGAGCTAGTGTTCAAAAACAAAAGGTAGTCTTTTTGTCCAAAAAGGGCACGATTTCAATGCAAAATTGAGGTGCGACCACATTGCATTTTGCACTGTTTCCTGTCACAGGCACTAGGCAGACCCAGGCAAGTGAGGTACCCTTTTTTTCAGGAGACCCGGAAAAACGATGGGTAGGTGGAAATTTGTTGATCCACGCAGATTCCAGAACTTTCCACCACAGAAATGTGAGGAAAATTCACTTTTTTTGTCACTTTCTTAGCTTTGCAAGGGATTCTGGGTAACAGAAACTGGTGGTAGGCAGTCAAGTCACCCCATCCTAAATTCCCCTGGGTGTCTAGTTTTCAAAAATGTATAGGTTTGGTAGGTTTCCCTAGATGCCGGCAGAACTAGGGTTAAAAAACTAAAGGTAGTCTTTTTGTCCAAAAAGGGCACGATTTCACTGCAAAATTGAGGTGCGACCATATTGCGTTTTGCGCAGTTTCCTGTCGCAGCCACTAGGCAGACCAAGGCAAGTGAGGTACCATTTTTTTCAGGAGACCCGGGGGAACGCTGGGTGTGTGGAAATTTGTTGATCCATGCAGATTCCAGAACTTTCCACCACAGAAATATGAGGAAAATGTGTTTTTTTTCACTTTCTTAGATTTGCAAGGGATTCTGGGTAACAGAACCTGGTGGTAGGCAGTCGAGTCACCCCATCCTGAATTCCCCTGGATGTGTAATGTTTAAAAATGTATAGGTTTGCTAGGTTTCCCTAGGTGCCGGCAAAGCTAGGGTTCAAAAACAAAAGGTAGTGTTTTTGTCCAAAAAGGACACAATTTCACTGCAAAATTGAGGTGCGACCACTTTGCATTTTGCGCTGCTTCCTGTCGCAGCCACTAGGCAGACCCAGGCAAGCGAGGTACCATTAGAAATGTGTTGGTCCACGCAGATTCCAGAACTTTCCACCACAGAAATGTGAGGAAAATGCGTTTTATTTGTCACTTTCTTAGATTTGCAAGGGATTCTGGGTAACAGAACCTGGTGGTAGGTAGTCGGGTCACCCCATCCTGAATTCCCCTGGGTGCGTAGTTTTCAAAAATGTATAGGTTTGCTAGGTTTCCCTAGGTGCCGGCAGAGCTAGGGTTCAAAAACAAAAGGTAGTATTTTTATCCAAAAAGGGCCCTTTTCACTGCAAAATTGAGGTGCGACCACGTTGCGTTTTGCGCTGTTTCCTGTCGCAGCCACTATGCAGACCCAGGCAAGTGAGGTACCATTTTTTTCAGGGAGAACCGGGGGAGCGCTGGGTGGGTGGAAATTTGTTGATCCACGCAGATTCCAGAACTTTCCACCACAGAAATATGAGGAAAATGCGTTTTTTTTGTCACTTTCTTAACTTTGCAAGGGATTCTGGGTAAAAGAACCTGGTGGAAGGCAGTCGATTCACCCCATCCTGAATTCCCCTGGGTGTCTAGTTTTCAAAAATGTATAGGTTTGCTAGGTTTCCCTAGGTGCCGGCAGAGCTAGGGTTCAAAAACAAAAGGTAGTCTTTTTGTCTAAAAAGTGCACCCTTTCACTGCGAAATTGAGGTGCGACCACGTTGCATTTTGCGCTGTTTCCTGTCGCAGCCACTAGGCAGACCCAGGCAAGTGAGGTACCATTTTTTTCGGGAGTCCCAGGGGAACGCTGGGTGCATAAAAATGTGTTGATCCACGCAGATTCCAGAACTTTCCACCACAGAAATGTGAGGAAAATGTGTTTTTTTTGTCAATTTCTTATCTTTGCACGGGAGTCTGGGTAACAGAACCTGGTGGTAGGTAGTCCAGTCACCCCATCCTGAATTCCCCTGGGTGTCTAGTTGTCAAAAATGTATAGGTTTGCTAGGTTTCCTTAGAGGCCGGCAGCGCTAGGGTTCAAAAACAAAAGGTAGTCTTTTTGTCCAAAAAGGGCACGATTTCACTGCGAAATTGAGGTGCGACCACATTGTGTTTTGCGCTGTTTCCTGTCGCAGCCACTAGGCAGACCCAGGCAAGTGAGGTACCATTTTTTTCAGGAGACCCGGAGGAACGCTGGATGGGTGGAAATTTGTTGATCCACGCAGATTCCAGAACTTTCCACCATAGAAATATGATGAAAATGCGTTTTTTTTGTCACTTTCTTAGATTTGCTAGGGATTCTGGGTAACAGAACCTGGTGGAAGGCAGTAGAGTCACCCCTTCCTAAATTTCCCTGGGTGTCTAGTTTTCAAAAATGTATAGGTTTTCAAGGTTTCCATAGGTACCGGCAGAGCTAGGGTTCAAAAACAAAAGGTAGTCTTTTTGTCCAAAAAGGGCACGATTTCTCTTCAAAATTGTGGTGCGACCACGTTGTGTTTTGCGCTGTTTTCTGTTGCAGCTACTAGCATACCCAGCCAAGTGAGGTGCCATTTTTTTCAGGAGACCGGGTGGAACGCTGGGTAGGTGGAAATTTGTTGGTCCACGCAAATTCCAGAACTTTCCACAACAGAAATGTGAAGAAAATGTGTTTTTTTGTCACTTTCTTAGCTTTGTAAGGGATTCTGGGTAACAGAACCTGATGGTAGGCAGTCGAGTCACCCCATCCTGAATTCCCCTTGGTGTGTAGTTTTCAAAAATGTATAGGTTTGCTAGGTTTCCCTAGGTGCCGACAGAGCTAGGGTTCAAAAACAAAAGGTAGTCTTTTTGTCCAAAAAGGGCACCATTTCACTGCGAAATTGAGGGGCGACCACGTTGCGTTTTGCGCTGTTTCCTGTCGCAGCCACTAGGTAGACCCAGGCAAGTGAGGTACCATTTTTTTTGGGACACCCGGGGAACAATGGGTGGGTAGAAATTTGTTGGTCCACGCAGATTCCAGAACTTTCCACCACAGAAATGTGAGGAAAATGCGTTTTATTTGTCACTTTCTTAGATTTGCCAGGGATTCTGGGTAACAGAACCTGGTGGTAGGTAGTCGGGTCACCCCATCCTGAATTCCCCTGGGTGTGTAGTTTTCAAAAATGTATAGGTTTGCTAGGTTTCCCTAGGTGCCGGCAGAGCTAGGGTTCAAAAACAAAAGGTAGTATTTTTATCCAAAAAGGGCCCTTTTCACTGCAAAATTGAGGTGCGACCACGTTGCGTTTTGCGCTGTTTCCTGTCGCAGCCACTATGCAGACCCAGGCAAGTGAGGTACCATTTTTTTCAGGGAGAACCGGGGGAGCGCTGGGTGGGTGGAAATGTGTTGATCCACGCAGATTCCAGAACTTTCCACCACAGAAATGTGAGGAAAATGCATTTTTTTGTCACTTTCTTATCTTTGCAAGGGATTCTGGGTAACAGAACCTGGTGGTAGGCAGTCGAGTCACCCCATCCTGAATTCCCCTGGGGTCTAGTTTTCAAAAATGTACAGGTTTGCTAGGTTTCCCCAGGTGCCGGCAGAGCTAGGGTTCAAAAACAAAAGGTAGTGTTTTTGTCCAAAAAGGGCACGATTTCACTGCAAAATTGAGGTGCGACCACTTTGCGTTTTGCGCTGCTTCCTGTCGCAGCCACTAGGCAGACCCAGGCAAGTGAGGTACCATTTTTTTTGGGAGACCCGGGGGAACGATGGGTGTGTAGAAATTTGTTGGTCCACGCAGATTCCAGACTTTACACCACAGAAATGTGAGGAAAATGCGTTTTATTTGTCACTTTCTTAGATTTGCAAGGGTTTCTGGGTAACAGAACCTGGTGGTAGGTAGTCGGGTCACCCCATCCTGAATTCCCCTGGGTGTGTAGTTTTCAAAAATGTATAGGTTTGCTAGGTTTCGCTAGGTGCCGGCAGAGCTAGGGTTCAAAAACAAAAGGTAGTATTTTTATCCAAAAAGGGCCCTTTTCACTGCCAAATTGAGGTGCGACCACGTCGCGTTTTGCGCTGTTTCCTGTCGCAGCCACTAGGCAGACCCAGGCAAGTGAGGTACCATTTTTTTCAGGGAGAACCGGGGGAACGCTGGGTGGGTGGAAATTTGTTGATCCACGCAGATTCCAGAACTTTCCACCACAGAAATGTGAGGAAAATGCATTTTTTGTCACTTTCTTAACTTTGCAAGGGATTCTGGGTAACAGAACCTGGTGGTGGGCAGTTGAGCCACCCAATCCTGAATTCCCCTGGGGGTCTAGTTTTCAAAAATGTACAGGTTTGCTAGGTTTACCTAGGTGCCGGCAGAGCTAGGGTTCAAAAACAAAAGGTATTCTTCTTGTCCAGAAAGTGCACCATTTCACTGCGAAATTAAGGTGCGACCACGTTGCGTTTTGCGCTGTTTCCTGTCGCAGCCACTAGGCAGACCCAGGCAAGTGAGGTACCATTTTTTTCGGGAGACCCGGGGAACGCTGGGTGCATAAAAATTTGATGATCCATGCAGATTCCAGAAATTTCCACCACAGAAATGTGAGGAAAATGTGTTTTTTTTGGTCAATTTCTTATCTTTGCACGGGATTCTGGGCAACAGAACCTGGTGGTAGGCGGTCCAGTCACCCCATCCTGAATTCCCCTGGGTGTCTAGTTGTCATAAATATATAGGTTTGCTAGGTTTCCTTAGGTGCCGGCAGATCTAGGGATCAAAAACAAAAGGTAGTCTTTTTGTCCAAAAATAGCACGATTTCACTGCGAAATTGAGGTGCGACCACATTGCGTTTTGTGCTGTTTCCTGTCGCAGCCACTAGGCAGACCCAGGCAAGTGAGGTACCATTTTTTTCGAGAGACTCGGGGGAACGCTGGGTGGGTGGAAATTTGTTGATCCACGCAGATGCCAGAACTTTCCTCCACAGAAATATGAGGAAAATGCATTTTTTTGTCACTTTCCTAGCTTTGCAAGGGATTCTGGGTAACAGAACCTGGTGGAAGGCAGTCGATTCACCCCATCCTGAATTTCCTTGGGTGTCTAGTTTTCAAAAATGTATAGGTTTGCTAGGTTTCCCTAGGTGCCGGCAGAGCTAGGGTTCAAAAACAAAAGGTAGTGTTTTTGTCCAAAAAGGGCACGATTTCACTGCGAAATTGAGGTGCGACCACGTTGCATTTTGCGCTGTTTCCTGTCGCAGCCACTAGGCAGACCCAGGCAAGTGAGGTACCATTTTTTTTGGGAGACCCGGGGGAACGATGGGTGTGTAGAAATTTGTTGGTCCACGCAGATTCCAGAACTTTCCACCACAGAAATGTGAGGAAAATGCGTTTTATTTGTCACTTTCTTAGATTTGCAAGGGTTTCTGGGTAACAGAACCTGGTGGTAGGTAGTCGGGTCACCCCATCCTGAATTTCCCTGGGTAAGTAGTTTTCAAAAATGTATAGGTTTGCTAGGTTTCCCTAGGTGCCAGCAGAGCTAGGGTTCAAAAACAAAAGGTAGTATTTTTATCCAAAAAGGGCACTTTTCACTGCAAAATTGAGGTACGACCACGTTGCGTTTTGCGCTGTTTCCTGTCGCAGCCACTAGGCAGACCCAGGCAAGTGAGGTACCATTTTTTGGGGGAGACCCGGGGGAACGATGGGTGTGTAGAAATTTGTTGGTCCACGCAGATTCCAGAACTTTCCACCACAGAAATGTGAGGAAAATGCGTTTTATTTGTCACTTTCTTAGATTTGCAAGGGTTTCTGGGTAACAGAACCTGGTGGTAGGTAGTCAGGTCACCCCATCCTGAATTTCCCTGGGTAAGTAGTTTTCAAAAATGTATAGGTTTGCTAGGTTTCCCTAGGTGCCAGCAGAGCTAGGGTTCAAAAACAAAAGGTAGTATTTTTATCCAAAAAGGGCACTTTTCACTGCAAAATTGAGGTACGACCACGTTGCGTTTTGCGCTGTTTCCTGTCGCAGCCACTAGGCAGACCCAGGCAAGTGAGGTACCATTTTTTGGGGGAGACCCGGGGGAACGATGGGTGTGTAGAAATTTGTTGGTCCACGCAGATTCCAGAACTTTCCACCACAGAAATGTGAGGAAAATGCGTTTTATTTGTCACTTTCTTAGATTTGCAAGGGTTTCTGGGTAACAGAACCTGGTGGTAGGTAGTCGGGTCACCCCATCCTGAATTCCCCTGGGTGTGTAGTTTTCAAAAATGTATAGGTTTGCTAGGTTTCCCTAGGTGCCGGCAGAGCTAGGGTTCAAAAACAAAAGGTAGTATTTTTATCCAAAAAGGGCACATTTCACTGCAAAATTGAGGTGCGACCACTTTGCGTTTTGCGCTGTTTCCTGTTGCAGCCACTAGGCAGACCCAGGCAAGTGAGGTACCATTTTTTTCAGAGAGAACCGGGGGAACGCTGGGTGGGTGGAAATTTGTTGATCCACGCAGATTCCAGAACTTTCCACCACAGAAATGTGAGGAAAATGCTTTTTTTTGTCACTTTCTTAACTTTGCAAGGGATTCTGGGTAACAGAACCTGGTGGTAGGCAGTTGAGCCACCCAATCATGAATTCGCCTGGGGGTCTAGTTTTCAAAAATGTACAGGTTTGCTAGGTTTACCTAGGTGCCGGCAGAGCTAGGGTTCAAAAACAAAAGATAGTCTTTTTGTCCAAAAAGTGCACGATTTCACTGCGAAATTAAGGTGCGACCACGTTGTGTTTTGCGCTGTTTCCTGTCGCAGCCACTAGGCAGACCCAGGCAAGTGAGGTACCATTTTTTTCGGGAGACCCGGGGGAACGCTGAGTGCATAAAAATGTGATGATCCATGCAGATTACAGAAATTTCCACCACAGAAATGTGAGGAAAATGTGTTTTTTTTGTCAATTTCTTATCTTTGCACGGGATTCTGGGTAACAGAACCTGGTGGTAGGCAGTCCAGTCACCCCATCCTGAATTCCCCTGGGTGTCTAGTTGTCAAAAATATATAGGTTTATAGGTTTCCTTAGGTGCCGGCAGATCTAGGGATCAAAAACAAAAGGTAGTCTTTTTGTCCAAAAATAGCACGATTTCACTGCGAAATTGAGGTGCGACCACATTGCGTTTTGTGCTGTTTCCTGTCGCAGCCACTAGGCAGACCCAGGCAAGTGAGGTACCATTTTTTTCGAGAGACCCGGGGGAACGCTGGGTGGGTGGAAATTTGTTGATCCACGCAGATGCCAGAACTTTCCTCGACAGAAATATGAGGAAAATGCATTTTTTGTCACTTTCCTAGCTTTGCAAGGGATTCTGGGTAACAGAACCTGGTAGAAAGCAGTCGATTCACCCCATCCTGAATTTCCTTGAGTGTCTAGTTTTAAAAATGTATAGGTTTGCTATGTTTCCCTAGGTGCCGGCAGAGCTAGGGTTCAAAAACAAAAGGTAGTCTTTTTGTCCAAAAAGGGCACGATTTCATTGTGAAATTGAGGTGCGACCACATTGCGTTTTGCGCTGTTTCCTGTCGCAGCCACTAGACAGACACAGGCAAGTGAGGTACCATTTTTTTTGAGAGACCTGGGGGAACGCTGGGTGGGTGGAAATTTGTTGATACATGCAGATTCCAGAACTTTCCACCACAGAAATATGAGGAAAATGCGTTTTTTTGTCACTTTCTTAACTTTGCAAGGGATTCTGGGTAACAGAACCTGGTGGAAGGCAGTCGATTCACCCAATCCTGAGTTCCCCTGGGTGTGTAGTTTTCAAAAATGTATAGGTTTGCTAGGTTTCCCTAGGTGCCGGCAGAGCTATGGTTCAAAAACAAAAGGTAGTATTTTTATCCAAAAAGGGCCCTTTTCACTGCAAAATTGAGGTGCGACCACGTTGCGTTTTGTGCTGTTTCCTGTCGCAGCCACTATGCAGACCCAGGCAAGTGAGGTACCATTTTTTTCAGGGAGAACCGGGGGAGCGCTGGGTTGGGTGGAAATGTGTTGATCCACGCAGATTCCAGAACTTTCCACCACAGAAATGTGCGGAAAATGCATTTTTTTGTCACTTTCTTATCTTTGCAAAGGATTCTGGGTAACAGAACCTGGTGGTAGGCAGTCGAGTCACCCCATCCTGAATTCCCCTGGGGTCTAGTTTTCAAAAATGTACAGGTTTGCTAGGTTTCCCCAGGTGCCGGCAGAGCTAGGGTTCAAAAACAAAAGGTAGTGTTTTTGTCCAAAAAGGGCACGATTTCACTGCAAAATTGAGGTGCGACCACTTTGCGTTTTGCGCTGCTTCCTGTCGCAGCCACTAGGCAGACCCAGGCAAGTGAGGTACCATTTTTTTTGGGAGACCCGGGGGAACGATGGGTGTGTAGAAATTTGTTGGTCCACGCAGATTCCAGAACTTTACACCACAGAAATGTGAGGAAAATGCGTTTTATTTGTCACTTTCTTAGATTTGCAAGGGTTTCTGGGTAACAGAACCTGGTGGTAGGTAGTCGGGTCACCCCATCCTGAATTCCCCAGGGTGTGTAGTTTTCAAAAATGTATAGGTTTGCTAGCTTTCCCTAGGTGCCGGCAGAGCTAGGGTTCAAAAACAAAAGGTAGTATTTTTATCCAAAAATGGCACATTTCACTGCAAAATTGAGGTGCGACCACGTCGCGTTTTGCGCTGTTTCCTGTCGCAGCCACTAGGCAGACCCAGGCAAGTGAGGTACCATTTTTTTCAGGGAGAACCGGGGGAACGCTGGGTGGGTGGAAATTTGTTGATCCACGCAGATTCCAGAACTTTCCACCACAGAAATGTGAGGAAAATGCATTTTTTGTCACTTTCTTAATTTTGCAAGGGATTCTGGGTAACAGAACCTGGTGGTGGGCAGTTGAGCCACCCAATCCTGAATTCCCCTGGGGGGCTAGTTTTCAAAAATGTACAGGTTTGCTAGGTTTACCTAGGTGCCGGCAGAGCTAGGGTTCAAAAACAAAAGGTAGTCTTTTTGTCCATAAAGTGCACCATTTCACTGCGAAATTAAGGTGCGACCACGTTGAGTTTTGCGCTGTTTCCTGTCGCAGCCACTAGGCAGACCCAGGCAAGTGAGGTACCATTTTTTTCGGGAGACCCGGGGGAACGCTGGGTGCATAAAAATTTGATGATCCATGCAGATTCCAGAAATTTCCACCACAGAAATGTGAGGAAAATGTGTTTTTTTTGTCAATTTCTTATCTTTGCATGGGATTCTGGGTAACAGAACCTGGTGGTAGGCAGTCCAGTCACCCCATCCTGAATTCCCCTGGGTGTCTAGTTGTCAAAAATATATAGGTTTGCTAGGTTTCCTTAGGTGCCGGCAGATCTAGGGATCAAAAACAAAAGGTAGTCTTTTTGTCCAAAAATAGCACGATTTCACTGCGAAATTGAGGTGCGACCACATTGCGTTTTGCGCTGTTTCCTGTCGCAGCCACTAGGCAGACCCAGGCAAGTGAGGTACCATTTTTTTCGAGAGACTCGGGGGAACGCTGGGTGGGTGGAAATTTGTTGATCCACGCAGATGCCAGAACTTTCCTCCACAGAAATATGAGGAAAATTCATTTTTTTGTCACTTTCCTAGCTTTGCAAGGGATTCTGGGTAACAGAACCTGGTGGAAGGCAGTCGAGTCACCCCATCCTGAATTCCCCTGGGGTCTAGTTTTCAAAAATGTACAGGTTTGCTAGGTTTCCCCAGGTGCCGGCAGAGCTAGGGTTCAAAAACAAAAGGTAGTCTTTTTGTCTAAAAAGTGCACAATTTCACTGCAAAATTGAGGTGCGACCACGTTGCGTTTTGCGCTGTTTCCTGTCGCAGCCACTATGCAGACCCAGGCAAGTGAGGTACCATTTTTTTTGGGAGACCCGGGGGAACGATGGGTGTGTAGAAATTTGTTGGTCCACGCAGATTCCAGAACTTTCCACCACAGAAATGTGAGGAAAATGCGTTTTATTTGTCACTTTCTGAGATTTGCAAGGGTTTCTGGGTAACAGAACCTGGTGGTAGGTAGTCGGGTCACCCCATCCTGAATTTCCCTGGGTGTGTAGTTTTCAAAAATGTATAGGTTTGCTAGGTTTCCCTAGGTGCCGGCAGAGCTAGGGTTCAAAAACAAAAGGTAGTATTTTTATCCAAAAAGGGCCATTTTCACTGCAAAATTGAGGTACGACCACGTTGCGTTTTGCGCTGTTTCCTGTTGCAGCCACTAGGCAGACCCAGGCAAGTGAGGTACCATTTTTTTGGGGAGACCCGGGGGAACGATGCGTGTGTACAAATTTGTTGGTCCACGCAGATTCCAGAACTTTCCACCACAGAAATGTGAGGAAAATGCGTTTTATTTGTCACTTTCTTAGATTTGCAAGGGTTTCTGGGTAACAGAACCTGGTGGTAGGTAGTCGGGTCACGCAATCCTGAATTCCCCTGGGTGTGTAGTTTTAAAAAATGTATAGGTTTGCTAGGTTTCCCTAGGTGCCGGCAGAGCTAGGTTTCAAAAACAAAAGGTAGTATTTTTATCCAAAAAGGGCCCTTTTCACTGCAAAATTGAGGTGCGACCACTTTGCGTTTTGCGCTGTTTCCTGTCGCAGCCACTAGGCAGACCCAGGCAAGTGAGGTACCATTTTTTTGGGGAGACCCGGGGGAACGATGGGTGTGTACAAATTTGTTGGTCCACGCAGATTCCAGAACTTTCCACCACAGAAATGTGAGGAAAATGCTTTTTATTTGTCACTTTCTTAGATTTGCAAGGGTTTCTGGGTAACAGAACCTGGTGGTAGGTAGTCGGGTCACCCCATCCTGAATTCCCCTGGGTGTGTAGTTTTCAAAAATGTATAGGTTTGCTAGGTTTCCCTAGGTGCCGGCAGAGCTAGGGTTCAAAAACAAAAGGTAGTATTTTTATCCAAAAAGGGCCCTTTTCACTGCAAAATTGAGGTGCGACCACTTTGCGTTTTGCGCTGTTTCCTGTCGCAGCCACTAGGCAGACCCAGGCAAGTGAGGTACCATTTTTTTCAGAGAGAACCGGGGGAACGCTGCGTGGGTGGAAATTTGTTGATCCACGCAGATTCCAGAACTTTCCACCACAGAAATGTGAGGAAAATGCATTTTTTTGTCACTTTCTTAACTTTGCAAGGGATTCTGGGTAACAGAACCTGGTGGTAGGCAGTTGAGCCACCCAATCCTGAATTTGCCTGGGGGTCTAGTTTTCAAAAATGTACAGGCTTGCTATGTTTACCTAGGTGCCGGCAGAGCTAGGGTTCAAAAACAAAAGGTAGTCTTTTTGTCCAAAAAGTGCACCATTTCACTGCGAAATTAAGGTGCGACCACGTTGCGTTTTGCGCTGTTTCCTGTGGATGTATGTCGATACGACGCATACCGTTACAACGCGGTATGTTACAACGTGGTTTTAACAACGCAAGTCATTATGTCGACTTGCACTGGGGGGTGCTGGATTTAGGAATAGTGCAAATTACTATTCCAACTCCAGCCTACGTACAGTAGGGAAGGTGTTGGAATAGTAATTCACACTATTCCTTAGTCTAGAGCGCCATCCAGAGCAAGTCGACATAATGACTTGCGTTGTTAAAACCACGTTGTTACATACCGCGTTGTAACGGTTGCGTGGTAAAGGATGTTTCCCGTTTCCTGTCGCAGCCACTAGGCAGACCCAGGCAAGTGAGGTACCATTTTTTTCGGGAGACCCGGGGGAACGCTGAGTGCATAAAAATTTGATGATCCATGCAGATTACAGAAATTTCCACCACAGAAATGTGAGGAAAATGTGTTTTTTTGTCAATTTCTTATCTTTGCACGGGATTCTGGGTAACAGAACCTGGTGGTAGGCAGTCCAGTCACCCCATCCTGAATTCCCCTCGGTGTCTAGTTGTCAAAAATATATAGGTTTGCTAGGTTTCCTTAGGTGCCGGCAGATCTAGGGATCAAAAACAAAAGGTAGTCTTTTTGTCCAAAAATAGCACGATTTCACTGCGAAATTGAGGTGCGACCACATTGCGTTTTGCGCTGTTTCCTGTCACAGCCACTAGGCAGACCCAGGCAAGTGAGGTACCATTTTTTTCGAGAGACCCGGGGGAACGCTGGGTGGGTGGAAATTTGTTGATCCACGCAGATGCCAGAACTTTCCTCCACAGAAATATGAGGAAAATGCATTTTTTTGTCACTTTCCTAGCTTTGCAAGGGATTCTGGGTAACAGAACCTGGTGGAAGGCAGTCGTTATACCCCATCCTGAATTTCCTTGGGTGTCTTGTTTTAAAAATGTATAGGTTTGCTAGGTTTCCCTAGGTGCCGGCAGAGCTAGGGTTCAAAAACAAAAGGTAGTCTTTTTGTCCAAAAAGGGCACGATTTCATTGCGAAATTGAGGTGCGACCACATTGCGTTTTGCGCTGTTTCCTGTCGCAGCCACTAGACAGACCCAGGCAAGTGAGGTACCATTTTTTTTGAGAGACCTGGGGGAACGCTGGGTGGGTGGAAATTTGTTGATACACGCAGATTCCAGAACTTTCCACCACAGAAATATGAGGAAAATGCGTTTTTTTGACACTTTCTTAACTTTGCAAGGGATTCTGGGTAACAGAACCTGGTGGAAGGCAGTCGATTCACCCAATCCTGAGTTCCCCTGGGTGTCTAGTTTTCAAAAATGTATAGGTTTTCTAGGTTTCCCTAGGTGCCGGCAGAGCTAGGGTTCAAAAACAAAAGGTAGTCTTTTTGTCCAAAAAGGGCACAATTTAACTGCGAAATTGAGGTGCGACCACATTGCGTTTTGCGCTATTTCCTGTCGCAGCCACTAGGCAGACCCAGGCAAGTGAGGTACCATTTTTTCGAGAGACCCGGGGGAACGCTGGGTGGGTGGAAATTTGTTGATCCACGCAGATTCCAGAACTTTCCACCACAGAAATATGAGGAAAATGCGTTTTTTTGTCACTTTCTTAACTTTGTAAGGGATTCTGGGTAAAAGAACCAGGTGGAAGGCTGTCGATTCACCCCATCCTGAATTCCCCTGGGTGTCTAGTTTTCAAAAATGTATAGGTTTGCTAGGTTTCCCTAGGTGCCGGCAGAGCTAGGGTTCAAAAACAAAAGGTAGTCTTTTTGTCTAAAAACTGCACAATTTCACTGCGAAATTAAGGTGCGACCACGTTGCGTTTTGCGCTGTTTCCTGTCGCAGCCACTAGGCAGACCCAGGCAAGTGAGGTACCATTTTTTTTGGGAGTCCCAGGGGAACGCTGGGTGCATAAAAATTTGTTGATCCACACAGATTCCAGAAATTTCCACCACAGAAATGTGAGGAAAATGTGTTTTTTTTTGTCAATTTCTTATCTTTGCACGGGATTCTGGGTAACAGAACCTGGTGGTAGGTAGTCCAGTCACCCCATCCTGAATTCCCCTGGGTGTCTAGTTGTCAAAAATGTATAGGTTTGCTAGGTTTCCTTAGGTGCCGGCAGCGCTAGGGTTCAAAAACAAAAGGTAGTCTTTTTGTCCAAAAAGGGCGCGATTTCTCTGCAAAATTGTGGTGCAACCACGTTGTGTTTTGCGCTGTTTTCTGTTGCAGCTACTAGCAGACCCAGGCAAGTGAGGTGCCATTTTTTTCAGGAGACCGGGTGGAACGCTGGGTAGGTGGAAATTTGTTGGTCCACGCAGATTCCAGAACTTTCCACCACAGATATATGAGGAAAATGTGATTATTTTGTCACTTTCTTAGTTTTGCAAGGGATTCTGGGTAACAGAACCTGGCGGAAGGTATTCGAGTCACCCCATCCTGAATTCCCCTGGGTGTCTAGTTTTCAAAAATGTATAGGTTTGCTAGGTTTCCCCAAGTGCCGGCAGAGCTAGGATTCAAAAACAAAAGGTAGTGTTTTTGTCCAAAAACCTCACAATTTCACTGCAAAATTGAGGTGCGACCACTTTGCGTTTCGCGCTGCTTCCTGTCGCAGCCACTAGGCAGACCCAGGCAAGTAAGGTACCATTTTTTTTGGGACACTCGGGGGAACAATGGGTGGGTAGAAATGTGTTGGTCCACGCAGATTCCAGAACTTTCCACCACAGAAATGTGAGGAAAATGCGTTTTATTTGTCACTTTCTTAGATTTGCAAGAGATTCTGGGTAACAGAACCTGGTGGTAGGTAGTCGGGTCAACCCATCCTGAATTTCCCTGGGTGTGTAGTTTTCAAAAATGTATAGGTTTGCTAGGTTTCCCTAGGTGCCGGCAGAGCTAGGGTTCAAAAACAAAAGGTAGTATTTTTATCCAAAAAGGGCCCTTTTCACTGCAAAATTGAGGTGCGACCACGTTGCGTTTTGCGCTGTTTCCTGTCGCAGCCACTATGCAGACCCAGGCAAGTGAGGTACCATTTTTTTCAGGGAGAACCGGGGGAGCGCTGGGTGGGTGGAAATGTGTTAATCCACACAGATTCCAGAACTTTCCACCACAGAAATGTGAGGAAAATGCATTTTTTTGTCACTTTCTTATCTTTGCAAGGGATTCTGGGTAACAGAACCTGGTGGTAGGTAGTCGGGTCAACCCATCCTGAATTCCCCTGGGTGTGTAGTTTTCAAAAATGTATAGGTTTGCTAGGTTTCCCTAGGTGCCGGCAGAGCTAGGGTTCAAAAACAAAAGGTAGTATTTTTATCCAAAAAGGGCCCTTTTCACTGCAAAATTGAGGTGCGACCACGTTGCGTTTTGCGCTGTTTCCTGTCGCAGCCACTATGCAGACCCAGGCAAGTGAGGTACCATTTTTTTCAGGGAGAACCGGGGGAGCGCTGGGTGGGTGGAAATGTGTTGATCCACGCAGATTCCAGGACTTTCCACCACAGAAATGTGAGGAAAATGCATTTTTTTGTCACTTTCTTATCTTTGCAAGGGATTCTGGGTAACAGAACCTGGTGGAAGGCATTCGAGTCACCCCATCCTAAATTCCCCTGGGTGTCTAGTTTTCAAAAATGTATAGGTTTGCAAGGTTTCCCCAGGTGCCGGCAGAGCTAGGGTTCAAAAACAAAAGATAGTGTTTTTGTCCAAAAACGTGACAATTTCACTGCAAAATTGAGGTGCGACCACTTTGCGTTTTGCGCTGTTTCCTGTCGCAGCCACTAGGTAGACCCAGGCAAGTGAGGTACCAATTGTTTGGGGAGACCCGGGGGAACGCTGGGTGGGTGGAAATTTGTTGATCCACGCAGATTCCAGAACTTTCCACAACAGAAATGTGAAGAAAATGTGTTTTTTTGTCACTTTCTTAGCTTTGTAAGGGATTCTGGGTAACAGAACCTGATGGTAGGCAGTCGAGTCACCCCATCCTGAATTCCCCCTGGTGTGTAGTTTTCAAAAATGTATAGGTTTGCTAGGTTTCCTCAGGTGCCGGCAGAGCTAGGGTTCAAAAACAAAAGGTTGTGTTTTTGTCCAAAAATGGCACTTTCACTGCAAAATTGAGGTGCGACCACTTTGTGTTTTGCGCTGCTTCCTGTCGCAGCCACTAGGCAGACCCAGGCAAGTGAGGTACCATTTTTTTTGGGAGACCCGGGGGAACGATGGGTGGGTAGAAATTTGTTGGTCCACGCAGATTCCAGAGCTTTCCACCACAGAAATGTGAGGAAAATGCGTTTTATTTGTCACTTTCTTAGATTTGCAAGGGTTTCTGGGTAACAGAACCTGGTGGTAGGTAGTCGGGTCACCCCATCCTGAATTTCCCTGGGTGTGTAGTTTTCAAAAATGTATAGGTTTGCTAGGTTTCCCTAGGTGCCGGCAGAGCTAGGGTTCAAAAACAAAAGGTAGTATTTTTATCCAAAAAGGGCGCTTTTCACTGCAAAATTGAGGTACCACCACGTTGCGTTTTTCGCTGTTTCCTGTCGCAGCCACTAGGCAGACCCAGGCAAGTGAGGTACCATTTTTTTCAGGGAGAACCGGGGGAGCGCTGGGTGGGTGGAAATGTGTTGATCCACGCAGATTCCAGAACTTTCCACCATAGAAATGTGAGGAAAATGCATTTTTTTGTCACTTTCTTATCTTTGCAAGGGATTCTGGGTAACAGAACCTGGTGGTAGGCAGTCGAGTCACCCCATCCTGAATTCCCCTGGGGTCTAGTTTTCAAAAATGTACAGGTTTGCTAGGTTTCCCCAGGTGCCGGCAGAGCTAGGGTTCAAAAACAAAAGGTAGTGTTTTTGTCCAAAAAGGGCACGATTTCACTGCAAAATTGAGGTGCGACCACTTTGCGTTTTGCGCTGCTTCCTGTCGCAGCCACTAGGCAGACCCAGGCAAGTGAGGTACCATTTTTTTTGGGAGACCCGGGGGAACGATGGGTGTGTAGAAATTTGTTGGTCCACGCAGATTCCAGACTTTACACCACAGAAATGTGAGGAAAATGCGTTTTATTTGTCACTTTCTTAGATTTGCAAGGGTTTCTGGGTAACAGAACCTGGTGGTAGGTAGTCGGGTCACCCCATCCTGAATTCCCCTGGGTGTGTAGTTTTCAAAAATGTATAGGTTTGCTAGGTTTCCCTAGGTGCCGGCAGAGCTAGGGTTCAAAAACAAAAGGTAGTATTTTTATCCAAAAAGGGCCCTTTTCACTGCCAAATTGAGGTGCGACCACGTCGCGTTTTGCGCTGTTTCCTGTCGCAGCCACTAGGCAGACCCAGGCAAGTGAGGTACCATTTTTTTCAGGGAGAACCGGGGGAACGCTGGGTGGGTGGAAATTTGTTGATCCACGCAGATTCCAGAACTTTCCACCACAGAAATGTGAGGAAAATGCATTTTTTGTCACTTTCTTAACTTTGCAAGGGATTCTGGGTAACAGAACCTGGTGGTGGGCAGTTGAGCCACCCAATCCTGAATTCCCCTGGGAGTCTAGTTTTCAAAAATGTACAGGTTTGCTAGGTTTACCTAGGTGCTGGCAGAGCTAGGGTTCAAAAACAAAAGGTATTCTTCTTGTCCAGAAAGTGCACCATTTCACTGCGAAATTAAGGTGCGACCACGTTGCGTTTTGCGCTGTTTCCTGTCGCAGCCACTAGGCAGACCCAGGCAAGTGAGGTACCATTTTTTTCGGGAGACCCGGGGGAACGCTGGGTGCATAAAAATTTGATGATCCATGCAGATTCCAGAAATTTCCACCACAGAAATGTGAGGAAAATGTGTTTTTTTTGTCAATTTCTTATCTTTGCACGGGATTCTGGGCAACAGAACCTGGTGGTAGGCGGTCCAGTCACCCCATCCTGAATTCCCCTGGGTGTCTAGTTGTCATAAATATATAGGTTTGCTAGGTTTCCTTAGGTGCCGGCAGATCTAGGGATCAAAAACAAAAGGTAGTCTTTTTGTCCAAAAATAGCACGATTTCACTGCGAAATTGAGGTGCGACCACATTGCGTTTTGTGCTGTTTCCTGTCGCAGCCACTAGGCAGACCCAGGCAAGTGAGGTACCATTTTTTTCGAGAGACTCGGGGGAACGCTGGGTGGGTGGAAATTTGTTGATCCACGCAGATGCCAGAACTTTCCTCCACAGAAATATGAGGAAAATGCATTTTTTTGTCACTTTCCTAGCTTTGCAAGGGATTCTGGGTAACAGAACCTGGTGGAAGGCAGTCGATTCACCCCATCCTGAATTTCCTTGGGTGTCTAGTTTTCAAAAATGTATAGGTTTGCTAGGTTTCCCTAGGTGCCGGCAGAGCTAGGGTTCAAAAACAAAAGGTAGTGTTTTTGTCCAAAAAGGGCACAATTTAACTGCGAAATTGAGGTGCGACCACATTGCGTTTTGCGCTATTTCCTGTCGCAGCCACTAGGCAGACCCAGGCAAGTGAGGTACCATTTTTTCGAGAGACCCGGGGGAACGCTGGGTGGGTGGAAATTTGTTGATCCACGCAGATTCCAGAACTTTCCACCACGGAAATATGAGGAAAATGCGTTTTTTTGTCACTTTCTTAACTTTGTAAGGGATTCTGGGTAAAAGAACCAGGTGGAAGGCTGTCGATTCACCCCATCCTGAATTCCCCTGGGTGTCTAGTTTTCAAAAATGTATAGGTTTGCTAGGTTTCCCTAGGTGCCGGCAGAGCTAGGGTTCAAAAACAAAAGGTAGTCTTTTTGTCTAAAAACTGCACAATTTCACTGCGAAATTAAGGTGCGACCACGTTGCGTTTTGCGCTGTTTCCTGTCGCAGCCACTAGGCAGACCCAGGCAAGTGAGGTACCATTTTTTTTGGGAGTCCCAGGGGAACGCTGGGTGCATAAAAATTTGTTGATCCACGCAGATTCCAGAAATTTCCACCACAGAAATGTGAGGAAAATGTTTTTTTTTTTGTCAATTTCTTATCTTTGCACGGGATTCTGGGTAACAGAACCTGGTGGTAGGTAGTCCAGTCACCCCATCCTGAATTCCCCTGGGTGTCTAGTTGTCAAAAATGTATAGGTTTGCTAGGTTTCCTTAGGTGCCGGCAGCGCTAGGGTTCAAAAACAAAAGGTAGTCTTTTTGTCCAAAAAGGGCACGATTTCACTGCGAAATTGAGGTGCGACCACATTGCATTTTGCGCTGTTTCCTGTCGCAGCCACTAGGCAGACCCAGGCAAGTGAGGTACCATTTTTTTCAGGAGACCCGGAGGAACGCTGGATGGGTGGAAATTTGTTGATCCACGCAGATTCCAGAACTTTCCACCATAGAAATATGAGGAAAATGCGTTTTTTTTGTCACTTTCTTAGATTTGCTATGGATTCTGGGTAACAGAACCTGGTGGAAGGCAGTAGAGTCAACCCTTCCTCAATTTCCCTGGGTGTCTAGTTTTCAAAAATGTATAGGTTTTCAAGGTTTCCATAGGTGCCGGCAGAGCTAGGGTTCAAAAACAAAAGGTAGTCTTTTTGTCCAAAAAGGGCGCGATTTCTCTGCAAAATTGTGGTGCAACCACGTTGTGTTTTGCGCTGTTTTCTGTTGCAGCTACTAGCAGACCCAGGCAAGTGAGGTGCCATTTTTTTCAGGAGACCGGGTGGAACGCTGGGTAGGTGGAAATTTGTTGGTCCACGCAGATTCCAGAACTTTCCACCACAGATATATGAGGAAAATGTGATTATTTTGTCACTTTCTTAGTTTTGCAAGGGATTCTGGGTAACAGAACCTGGTGGAAGGTATTCGAGTCACCCCATCCTGAATTCCCCTGGGTGTCTAGTTTTCAAAAATGTATAGGTTTGCTAGGTTTCCCCAAGTGCCGGCAGAGCTAGGATTCAAAAACAAAAGGTAGTGTTTTTGTCCAAAAACCTCACAATTTCACTGCAAAATTGAGGTGCGACCACTTTGCGTTTCGCGCTGCTTCCTGTCGCAGCCACTAGGCAGACCCAGGCAAGTAAGGTACCATTTTTTTTGGGACACTCGGGGGAACAATGGGTGGGTAGAAATGTGTTGGTCCACGCAGATTCCAGAACTTTCCACCACAGAAATGTGAGGAAAATGCGTTTTATTTGTCACTTTCTTAGATTTGCAAGAGATTCTGGGTAACAGAACCTGGTGGTAGGTAGTCGGGTCAACCCATCCTGAATTTCCCTGGGTGTGTAGTTTTCAAAAATGTATAGGTTTGCTAGGTTTCCCTAGGTGCCGGCAGAGCTAGGGTTCAAAAACAAAAGGTAGTATTTTTATCCAAAAAGGGCCCTTTTCACTGCAAAATTGAGGTGCGACCACGTTGCGTTTTGCGCTGTTTCCTGTCGCAGCCACTATGCAGACCCAGGCAAGTGAGGTACCATTATTTTCAGGGAGAACCGGGGGAGCGCTGGGTGGGTGGAAATGTGTTAATCCACACAGATTCCAGAACTTTCCACCACAGAAATGTGAGGAAAATGCATTTTTTTGTCACTTTCTTATCTTTGCAAGGGATTCTGGGTAACAGAACCTGGTGGAAGGCATTCGAGTCACCCCATCCTGAATTCCCCTGGGTGTCTAGTTTTCAAAAATGTATAGGTTTGCAAGGTTTTCCCAGGTGCCGGCAGAGCTAGGGTTCAAAAACAAAAGGTAGTGTTTTTGTCCAAAAACGGTACAATTTCACTGCAAAATTGAGGTGCGACCACTTTGCGTTTTGCGCTGTTTCCTGTCGCAGCCACTAGGTAGACCCAGGCAAGTGAGGTACCAATTGTTTGGGGAGACCCGGGGGAACGCTGGGTGGGTGGAAATTTGTTGATCCACGCAGATTCCAGAACTTTCCACAACAGAAATGTGAAGAAAATGTGTTTTTTTGTCACTTTCTTAGCTTTGTAAGGGATTCTGGGTAACAGAACCTGATGGTAGGCAGTCGAGTCACCCCATCCTGAATTCCCCTTGGTGTGTAGTTTTCAAAAATGTATAGGTTTGCTAGGTTTCCTCAGGTGCCGGCAGAGCTAGGGTTCAAAAACAAAAGGTTGTGTTTTTGTCCAAAAATGGCACTTTCACTGCAAAATTGAGGTGCGACCACTTTGTGTTTTGCGCTGCTTCCTGTCGCAGCCACTAGGCAGACCCAGGCAAGTGAGGTACCATTTTTTTTGGGAGACCCGGGGGAACGATGGGTGGGTAGAAATTTGTTGGTCCACGCAGATTCCAGAGCTTTCCACCACAGAAATGTGAGGAAAATGCGTTTTATTTGTCACTTTCTTAGATTTGCAAGGGTTTCTGGGTAACAGAACCTGGTGGTAGGTAGTCGGGTCACCCCATCCTGAATTTCCCTGGGTGTGTAGTTTTCAAAAATGTATAGGTTTGCTAGGTTTCCCTAGGTGCCGGCAGAGCTAGGGTTCAAAAACAAAAGGTAGTATTTTTATCCAAAAAGGGCGCTTTTCACTGCAAAATTGAGGTACCACCACGTTGCGTTTTTCGCTGTTTCCTGTCGCAGCCACTAGGCAGACCCAGGCAAGTGAGGTACCATTTTTTTCAGGGAGAACCGGGGGAGCGCTGGGTGGGTGGAAATGTGTTGATCCACGCAGATTCCAGAACTTTCCACCACAGAAATGTGAGGAAAATGCATTTTTTTGTCACTTTCTTATCTTTGCAAGGGATTCTGGGTAACAGAACCTGGTGGTAGGCAGTCGAGTCACCCCATCCTGAATTCCCCTGGGGTCTAGTTTTCAAAAATGTACAGGTTTGCTAGGTTTCCCCAGGTGCCGGCAGAGCTAGGGTTCAAAAACAAAAGGTAGTGTTTTTGTCCAAAAAGGGCACGATTTCACTGCAAAATTGAGGTGCGACCACTTTGCGTTTTGCGCTGCTTCCTGTCGCAGCCACTAGGCAGACCCAGGCAAGTGAGGTACCATTTTTTTTGGGAGACCCGGGGGAACGATGGGTGTGTAGAAATTTGTTGGTCCACGCAGATTCCAGACTTTACACCACAGAAATGTGAGGAAAATGCGTTTTATTTGTCACTTTCTTAGATTTGCAAGGGTTTCTGGGTAACAGAACCTGGTGGTAGGTAGTCGGGTCACCCCATCCTGAATTCCCCTGGGTGTGTAGTTTTCAAAAATGTATAGGTTTGCTAGGTTTCCCTAGGTGCCGGCAGAGCTAGGGTTCAAAAACAAAAGGTAGTATTTTTATCCAAAAAGGGCCCTTTTCACTGCCAAATTGAGGTGCGACCACGTCGCGTTTTGCGCTGTTTCCTGTCGCAGCCACTAGGCAGACCCAGGCAAGTGAGGTACCATTTTTTTCAGGGAGAACCGGGGGAACGCTGGGTGGGTGGAAATTTGTTGATCCACGCAGATTCCAGAACTTTCCACCACAGAAATGTGAGGAAAATGCATTTTTTGTCACTTTCTTAACTTTGCAAGGGATTCTGGGTAACAGAACCTGGTGGTGGGCAGTTGAGCCACCCAATCCTGAATTCCCCTGGGGGTCTAGTTTTCAAAAATGTACAGGTTTGCTAGGTTTACCTAGGTGCTGGCAGAGCTAGGGTTCAAAAACAAAAGGTATTCTTCTTGTCCAGAAAGTGCACCATTTCACTGCGAAATTAAGGTGTTACCACGTTGCGTTTTGCGCTGTTTCCTGTCGCAGCCACTAGGCAGACCCAGGCAAGTGAGGTACCATTTTTTTCGGGAGACCCGGGGGAACGCTGGGTGCATAAAAATTTGATGATCCATGCAGATTCCAGAAATTTCCACCACAGAAATGTGAGGAAAATGTGTTTTTTTTGTCAATTTCTTATCTTTGCACGGGATTCTGGGCAACAGAACCTGGTGGTAGGCGGTCCAGTCACCCCATCCTGAATTCCCCTGGGTGTCTAGTTGTCATAAATATATAGGTTTGCTAGGTTTCCTTAGGTGCCGGCAGATCTAGGGATCAAAAACAAAAGGTAGTCTTTTTGTCCAAAAATAGCACGATTTCACTGCGAAATTGAGGTGCGACCACATTGCGTTTTGTGCTGTTTCCTGTCGCAGCCACTAGGCAGACCCAGGCAAGTGAGGTACCATTTTTTTCGAGAGACTCGGGGGAACGCTGGGTGGGTGGAAATTTGTTGATCCACGCAGATGCCAGAACTTTCCTCCACAGAAATATGAGGAAAATGCATTTTTTTGTCACTTTCCTAGCTTTGCAAGGGATTCTGGGTAACAGAACCTGGAGGTAGGCAGTCGATTCACCCCATCCTGAATTTCCTTGGGTGTCTAGTTTTCAAAAATGTATAGGTTTGCTAGGTTTCCCTAGGTGCCGGCAGAGCTAGGGTTCAAAAACAAAAGGTAGTGTTTTTGTCCAAAAAGGGCACAATTTCACTGCGAAATTGAGGTGCGACCACGTTGCATTTTGCGCTGTTTCCTGTCGCAGCCACTAGGCAGACCCAGGCAAGTGAGGTACCATTTTTTTTGGGAGACCCGGGGGAACGATGGGTGTGTAGAAATTTGTTGGTCCACGCAGATTCCAGAACTTTCCACCACAGAAATGTGAGGAAAATGCGTTTTATTTGTCACTTTCTTAGATTTGCAACTGTTTCTGGGTAACAGAACCTGGTGGTAGGTAGTCGGGTCACCCCATCCTGAATTTCCCTGGGTAAGTAGTTTTCAAAAATGTATAGGTTTGCTAGGTTTCCCTAGGTGCCAGCAGAGCTAGGGTTCAAAAACAAAAGGTAGTATTTTTATCCAAAAAGGGCACTTTTCACTGCAAAATTGAGGTACGACCACGTTGCGTTTTGCGCTGTTTCCTGTCGCAGCCACTAGGCAGACCCAGGCAAGTGAGGTACCATTTTTTGGGGGAGACCCGGGGGAACGATGGGTGTGTAGAAATTTGTTGGTCCACGCAGATTCCAGAACTTTCCACCACAGAAATGTGAGGAAAATGCGTTTTATTTGTCACTTTCTTAGATTTGCAAGGGTTTCTGGGTAACAGAACCTGGTGGTAGGTAGTCGGGTCACCCCATCCTGAATTTCCCTGGTTGTGTAGTTTTCAAAAATATATAGGTTTGCTAGGTTTCCCTAGGTGCCGGCAGAGCTAGGGTTCAAAAACAAAAGGTAGTATTTTTATCCAAAAAGGGCGCTTTTCACTGCAAAATTGAGGTACGACCACATTGCGTTTTGCGCTGTTTCCTGTCGCAGCCACTAGGCAGACCCAGGCAAGTGAGGTACCATTTTTTTCAGGGAGAACCGGGGGAACGCTGGGTGGGTGGAAATTTGTTGATCCACGCAGATTCCAGAACTTTCCACCACAGAAATGTGAGGAAAATGCATTTTTTTGTCACTTTCTTAACTTTGCAAGGGATTCTGGGTAACAGAACCTGGTGGTAGGCAGTTGAGCCACCCAATCCTGAATTTGCCTGGGGGTCTAGTTTTCAAAAATGTACAGGCTTGCTATGTTTACCTAGGTGCCGGCAGAGCTAGGGTTCAAAAACAAAAGGTAGTCTTTTTGTCCAAAAAGTGCACCATTTCACTGCGAAATTAAGGTGCGACCACGTTGCGTTTTGCGCTGTTTCCTGTGGATGTATGTCGATACGACGCATACCGTTACAACGCGGTATGTTACAACGTGGTTTTAACAACGCAAGTCATTATGTCGACTTGCACTGGGGGGTGCTGGATTTAGGAATAGTGCAAATTACTATTCCAACTCCAGCCTACGTACAGTAGGGAAGGTGTTGGAATAGTAATTCACACTATTCCTTAGTCTAGAGCGCCATCCAGTGCAAGTCGACATAATGACTTGCGTTGTTAAAACCACGTTGTTACATACCGCGTTGTAACGGTTGCGTGGTAAAGGATGTTTCCCGTTTCCTGTCGCAGCCACTAGGCAGACCCAGGCAAGTGAGGTACCATTTTTTTCGGGAGACCCGGGGGAACGCTGAGTGCATAAAAATTTGATGATCCATGCAGATTACAGAAATTTCCACCACAGAAATGTGAGGAAAATGTGTTTTTTTGTCAATTTCTTATCTTTGCACGGGATTCTGGGTAACAGAACCTGGTGGTAGGCAGTCCAGTCACCCCATCCTGAATTCCCCTCGGTGTCTAGTTGTCAAAAATATATAGGTTTGCTAGGTTTCCTTAGGTGCCGGCAGATCTAGGGATCAAAAACAAAAGGTAGTCTTTTTGTCCAAAAATAGCACGATTTCACTGCGAAATTGAGGTGCGACCACATTGCGTTTTGCGCTGTTTCCTGTCACAGCCACTAGGCAGACCCAGGCAAGTGAGGTACCATTTTTTTTGAGAGACCCGGGGGAACGCTGGGTGGGTGGAAATTTGTTGATCCACGCAGATGCCAGAACTTTCCTCCACAGAAATATGAGGAAAATGCATTTTTTTGTCACTTTCCTAGCTTTGCAAGGGATTCTGGGTAACAGAACCTGGTGGAAGGCAGTCGTTTCACCCCATCCTGAATTTCCTTGGGTGTCTAGTTTTAAAAATGTATAGGTTTGCTAGGTTTCCCTAGGTGCCGGCAGAGCTAGGGTTCAAAAACAAAAGGTAGTCTTTTTGTCCAAAAAGGGCACGATTTCATTGCGAAATTGAGGTGCGACCACATTGCGTTTTGCGCTGTTTCCTGTCGCAGCCACTAGACAGACCCAGGCAAGTGAGGTACCATTTTTTTTGAGAGACCTGGGGGAACGCTGGGTGGGTGGAAATTTGTTGATACACGCAGATTCCAGAGCTTTCCACCACAGAAATGTGAGGAAAATGCGTTTTTTTGACACTTTCTTAGATTTGCAAGGGTTTCTGGGTAACAGAACCTGGTGGTAGGTAGTCGGGTCACCCCATCCTGAGTTCCCCTGGGTGTGTAGTTTTCAAAAATGTATAGGTTTTCTAGGTTTCCCTAGGTGCCGGCAGAGCTAGGGTTCAAAAACAAAAGGTAGTATTTTTATCCAAAAAGGGCGCTTTTCACTGCAAAATTGAGGTACCACCACGTTGCGTTTTTCGCTGTTTCCTGTCGCAGCCACTAGGCAGACCCAGGCAAGTGAGGTACCATTTTTTTCAGGGAGAACCGGGGGAACGCTGGGTGGGTGGAAATTTGTTGATCCACGCAGATTCCAGAACTTTCCACCACAGAAATGTGAGGAAAATGTTTTTTTGTCACTTTCTTAACTTTGCAAGGGATTCTGGGTAACAGAACCTGGAGGTAGGCAGTCGAGTCACCCCATCCTGAATTCCCCTGGGGTCTAGTTTTCAAAAATTTACAGGTTTGCTAGATTTCCCCAGGTGCCGGCAGAGCTAGGGTTCAAAAACAAAAGGTAGTGTTTTTGTCCAAAAAGGGCACTTTTTCACTGCAAAATTGAGGTGCGACCACTTTGCGTTTTGCGCTGCTTCCTGTCGCAGCCACTAGGCGGACCCAGGCAAGTGAGGTACCATTTTTTTTGGGAGACCCGGGGGAACAATGGGTGTGTAGAAATTTGTTGGTCCACGCAGATTCCAGAACTATCCACCACAGAAATGTGAGGAAAATGCGTTTTATTTGTCACTTTCTTCGATTTGCAAGGGTTTCTGGGTAACAGAACCTGGTGGTAGGTAGTCGGGGCACCCCATCCTGAATTCCCCTGGGTGTGTAGTTTTCAAAAATGTATAGGTTTGCTAGGTTTCCCTAGGTGCCGGCAGAGCTAGGGTTCAAAAACAAAAGGTAGTATTTTTATCCAAAAAGGGCTCTTTTCACTGCAAAATTGAGGTGCGGCCACTTTGCGTTTTGCGCTGTTTTCTGTTGCAGCTACTAGCAGACCCAGGCAAGTGAGGTGCCATTTTTTTCAGGAGACCGGGTGGAACACTGGGTAGGTGGAAATTTGTTGGTCCACGCAGATTCCAGAACTTTCCACAACAGAAATGTGAAGAAAATGTGGTTTTTTTTGTCACTTTCTTAGCTTTGTAAGGGATTCTGGGTAACAGAACCTGATGGTAGGCGGTTGAGTCACCCTATCCTGAATTCCCCTTGGTGTGTAGTTTTCAAAAATGTATAGGTTTGCTAGATTTCCCTAGGTGCCGACAGAGCTAGGGTTCAAAAACAAAAGGTAGTCTTTTTGTCCAAAAAGGGCACCATTTCACTGCGAAATTGAGGTGCGACCACGTTGCGTTTTGTGCTGTTTCCTGTCGCAGCCACTAGGTAGACCCAGGCAAGTGAGGTACCAATTTTTTGGAGATACCCGGGGGAACGCTGGGTGGGTGGAAATTTGTTGATCCACGCAGATTCCAGAACTTTCCACCACAGATATATGAGGAAAATGCAATTATTTTGTCACTTTCTTAGCTTTGCAAGGGATTCTGGGTAACAGAACCTGGTGGAAGGCATTCGAGTCACCCCATCCTGAATTCCCCTGGGTGTCTAGTTTTCAAAAATGTATAGGTTTGCTAGGTTTCCCCAGGTCCCGGCTGAGCTAGGGTTCAAAAACAAAAGGTAGTGTTTTTGTCCAAAAACGGCACAATTTCACTGCAAAATTGAGGTGCGACCACTTTGCGTTTTGCGCTGCTTCCTGTCGCAGCCACTAGGCAGACCCAGGCAAGTGAGGTACCATTTTTTTTGGGACACTCGGGGGAACAATGGGTAGGTAGAAATTTGTTGGTCCACGCAGATTCCAGAACTTTCCACCACAGAAATGTGAGGAAAATGCGTTTTATTTGTCACTTTCTTAGATTTGCAAGGGATTCTGGGTAACAGAACCTGGTGGTAGGTAGTCGGGTCAACCCATCCTGAATTCCCCTGGGTGTGTAGTTTTCAAAAATGTATAGGTTTGCTAGGTTTCCCTAGGTGCTGGCAGAGCTAGGGTTCAAAAACAAAAGGTAGTATTTTTATCCAAAAAGGGCCCTTTTCACTGCAAAATTGAGGTGCGACCACGTTGCGTTTTGCACTGTTTCCTGTCGCAGCCACTATGCAGACCCAGGCAAGTGAGGTACCATTTTTTTCAGGGAGAACCGGGGGAGCGCTGGGTGGGTGGAAATGTGTTGATCCACGCAGATTCCAGAACTTTCCACCACAGAAATGTGAAGAAAATGTGTTTTTTTTGTCACTTTCTTAGCTTTGTAAGGGATTCTGGGTAACAGAACCTGATGGTAGGCAGTCGAGTCACCCCATCCTGAATTCCACTTGGTGTGTAGTTTTCAAAAATGTATAGGTTTGCTAGGTTTCCTCAGGTGCCGGCAGAGCTAGGGTTAAAAAACAAAAGGTAGTGTTTTTGTCCAAAAAGGGCACATTTCACTGCAAAATTGAGGTGCGACCACTTTGTGTTTTGTGCTGCTTCCTGTCGCAGCCACTAGGCAGACCCAGGCAAGTGAGGTACCATTTTTTTTGGGAGACCCGGGGGAATGATGGGTGTGTAGAAATTTGTTGGTCCACGCAGATTCCAGAACTTTCCACCACAGAAATGTGAGGAAAATGCGTTTTATTTGTCACTTTCTTATATTTGCAAGGGTTTCTGGGTAACAGAACCTGGTGGTAGGTAGTCGGGTCACCCCATCCTGAATTTCCCTGGTTGTGTAGTTTTCAAAAATATATAGGTTTGCTAGGTTTCCCTAGGTGCCGGCAGAGCTAGGGTTCAAAAACAAAAGGTAGTATTTTTATCCAAAAAGGGCGCTTTTCACTGCAAAATTGAGGTACGACCACATTGCGTTTTGCGCTGTTTCCTGTCGCAGCCACTAGGCAGACCCAGGCAAGTGAGGTACCATTTTTTTCAGGGAGAACCGGGGGAACGCTGGGTGGGTGGAAATTTGTTGATCCACGCAGATTCCAGAACTTTCCACCACAGAAATGTGAGGAAAATGCATTTTTTTGTCACTTTCTTAACTTTGCAAGGGATTCTGGGTAACAGAACCTGGTGGTAGGCAGTTGAGCCACCCAATCCTGAATTTGCCTGGGGGTCTAGTTTTCAAAAATGTACAGGCTTGCTATGTTTACCTAGGTGCCGGCAGAGCTAGGGTTCAAAAACAAAAGGTAGTCTTTTTGTCCAAAAAGTGCACCATTTCACTGCGAAATTAAGGTGCGACCACGTTGCGTTTTGCGCTGTTTCCTGTGGATGTATGTCGATACGACGCATACCGTTACAACGCGGTATGTTACAACGTGGTTTTAACAACGCAAGTCATTATGTCGACTTGCACTGGGGGGTGCTGGATTTAGGAATAGTGCAAATTACTATTCCAACTCCAGCCTACGTACAGTAGGGAAGGTGTTGGAATAGTAATTCACACTATTCCTTAGTCTAGAGCGCCATCCAGTGCAAGTCGACATAATGACTTGCGTTGTTAAAACCACGTTGTTACATACCGCGTTGTAACGGTTGCGTGGTAAAGGATGTTTCCCGTTTCCTGTCGCAGCCACTAGGCAGACCCAGGCAAGTGAGGTACCATTTTTTTCGGGAGACCCGGGGGAACGCTGAGTGCATAAAAATTTGATGATCCATGCAGATTACAGAAATTTCCACCACAGAAATGTGAGGAAAATGTGTTTTTTTGTCAATTTCTTATCTTTGCACGGGATTCTGGGTAACAGAACCTGGTGGTAGGCAGTCCAGTCACCCCATCCTGAATTCCCCTCGGTGTCTAGTTGTCAAAAATATATAGGTTTGCTAGGTTTCCTTAGGTGCCGGCAGATCTAGGGATCAAAAACAAAAGGTAGTCTTTTTGTCCAAAAATAGCACGATTTCACTGCGAAATTGAGGTGCGACCACATTGCGTTTTGCGCTGTTTCCTGTCACAGCCACTAGGCAGACCCAGGCAAGTGAGGTACCATTTTTTTTGAGAGACCCGGGGGAACGCTGGGTGGGTGGAAATTTGTTGATCCACGCAGATGCCAGAACTTTCCTCCACAGAAATATGAGGAAAATGCATTTTTTTGTCACTTTCCTAGCTTTGCAAGGGATTCTGGGTAACAGAACCTGGTGGAAGGCAGTCGTTTCACCCCATCCTGAATTTCCTTGGGTGTCTAGTTTTAAAAATGTATAGGTTTGCTAGGTTTCCCTAGGTGCCGGCAGAGCTAGGGTTCAAAAACAAAAGGTAGTCTTTTTGTCCAAAAAGGGCACGATTTCATTGCGAAATTGAGGTGCGACCACATTGCGTTTTGCGCTGTTTCCTGTCGCAGCCACTAGACAGACCCAGGCAAGTGAGGTACCATTTTTTTTGAGAGACCTGGGGGAACGCTGGGTGGGTGGAAATTTGTTGATACACGCAGATTCCAGAACTTTCCACCACAGAAATATGAGGAAAATGCGTTTTTTTGACACTTTCTTAACTTTGCAAGGGATTCTGGGTAACAGAACCTGGTGGAAGGCAGTCGATTCACCCAATCCTGAGTTCCCCTGGGTGTCTAGTTTTCAAAAATGTATAGGTTTTCTAGGTTTCCCTAGGTGCCGGCAGAGCTAGGGTTCAAAAACAAAAGGTAGTCTTTTTGTCCAAAAAGGGCACAATTTAACTGCGAAATTGAGGTGCGACCACATTGCGTTTTGCGCTATTTCCTGTCGCAGCCACTAGGCAGACCCAGGCAAGTGAGGTACCATTTTTTCGAGAGACCCGGGGGAACGCTGGGTGGGTGGAAATTTGTTGATCCACGCAGATTCCAGAACTTTCCACCACAGAAATATGAGGAAAATGCAATTTTTTGTCACTTTCTTAACTTTGTAAGGGATTCTGGGTAAAAGAACCAGGTGGAAGGCAGTCGATTCACCCCATCCTGAATTCCCCTGGGTGTCTTGTTTTCAAAAATGTATAGGTTTGCTAGGTTTCCCTAGGTGCCGGCAGAGCTAGGGTTCAAAAACAAAAGGTAGTCTTTTTGTCTAAAAACTGCACAATTTCACTGCGAAATTAAGGTGCGACCACGTTGCGTTTTGCGCTGTTTCCTGTCGCAGCCACTAGGCAGACCCAGGCAAGTGAGGTACCATTTTTTTCGGGAGTCCCAGGGGAACGCTGGGTGCATAAAAATTTGTTGATCCACGCAGATTCCAGAAATTTCCACCACAGAAATGTGAGGAAAATGTGTTTTTTTTTGTCAATTTCTTATCTTTGCACGGGATTCTGGGTAACAGAACCTGGTGGTAGGTAGTCCAGTCACCCCATCCTGAATTCCCCTGGGTGTCTAGTTGTCAAAAATGTATAGGTTTGCTAGGTTTCCTTAGGTGCCGGCAGCGCTAGGGTTCAAAAACAAAAGGTAGTCTTTTTGTCCAAAAAGGGCACGATTTCACTGCGAAATTGAGGTGCGACCACATTGCATTTTGCGCTGTTTCCTGTCGCAGCCACTAGGCAGACCCAGGCAAGTGAGGTACCATTTTTTTCAGGAGACCCGGAGGAACGCTGGATGGGTGGAAATTTGTTGATCCACGCAGATTCCAGAACTTTCCACCATAGAAATATGAGGAAAATGCGTTTTTTTTGTCACTTTCTTAGATTTGCTATGGATTCTGGGTAACAGAACCTGGTGGAAGGCAGTAGAGTCACCCCTTCCTCAATTTCCCTGGGTGTCTAGTTTTCAAAAATGTATAGGTTTTCAAGGTTTCCATAGGTGCCGGCAGAGCTAGGGTTCAAAAACAAAAGGTAGTCTTTTTGTCCAAAAAGGGCGGGATTTCTCTGCAAAATTGTGGTGCAACCACGTTGTGTTTTGCGCTGTTTTCTGTTGCAGCTACTAGCAGACCCAGGCAAGTGAGGTGCCATTTTTTTCAGGAGACCATGTGGAACGCTGGGTAGGTGGAAATTTGTTGGTCCACGCAGATTCCAGAACTTTCCACCACAGATATATGAGGAAAATGCGATTATTTTGTCACTTTCTTAGTTTTGCAAGGGATTCTGGGTAACAGAACCTGGTGGAAGGCATTCGAGTCACCCCATCCTGAATTTCCCTGGGTGTCTAGTTTTCAAAAATGTATAGGTTTGCTAGGTTTCCCCAGGTGCCGGCAGAGCTAGGGTTCAAAAACAAAAGGTAGTGTTTTTGTCCAAAAACCTCACAATTTCACTGCAAAATTGAGGTGCGACCACTTTGCGTTTCGCGCTGCTTCCTGTCGCAGCCACTAGGCAGACCCAGGCAAGTAAGGTACCATTTTTTTTGGGACACTCGGGGGAACAATGGGTGGGTAGAAATGTGTTGGTCCACGCAGATTCCAGAACTTTCCACCACAGAAATGTGAGGAAAATGCGTTTTATTTGTCACTTTCTTAGATTTGCAAGAGATTCTGGGTAACAGAACCTGGTGGTAGGTAGTCGGGTCAACCCATCCTGAATTTCCCTGGGTGTGTAGTTTTCAAAAATGTATAGGTTTGCTAGGTTTCCCTAGGTGCCGGCAGAGCTAGGGTTCAAAAACAAAAGGTAGTATTTTTATCCAAAAAGGGCCCTTTTCACTGCAAAATTGAGGTGCGACCACGTTGCGTTTTGCGCTGTTTCCTGTCGCAGCCACTATGCAGACCCAGGCAAGTGAGGTACCATTTTTTTCAGGGAGAACCGGGGGAGCGCTGGGTGGGTGGAAATGTGTTAATCCACGCAGATTCCAGAACTTTCCACCACAGAAATGTGAGGAAAATGCATTTTTTTGTCACTTTCTTATCTTTGCAAGGGATTCTGGGTAACAGAACCTGGTGGAAGGCATTCGAGTCACCCCATCCTGAATTCCCCTGGGTGTCTAGTTTTCAAAAATGTATAGGTTTGCAAGGTTTCCCCAGGTGCCGGCAGAGCTAGGGTTCAAAAACAAAAGGGAGTGTTTTTGTCCAAAAACGGTACAATTTCACTGCAAAATTGAGGTGCGACCACTTTGCGTTTTGCGCTGTTTCCTGTCGCAGCCACTAGGTAGACCCAAGCAAGTGAGGTACCAATTGTTTGGGGAGACCCGGGGGAACGCTGGGTGGGTGGAAATTTGTTGATCCACGCAGATTCCAGAACTTTCCACAACAGAAATGTGAAGAAAATGTGTTTTTTTGTCACTTTCTTAGCTTTGTAAGGGATTCTGGGTAACAGAACCTGATGGTAGGCAGTCGAGTCACCCCATCCTGAATTCCCCTTGGTGTGTAGTTTTCAAAAATGTATAGGTTTGCTAGGTTTCCTCAGGTGCCGGCAGAGCTAGGGTTCAAAAACAAAAGGTTGTGTTTTTGTCCAAAAACGGCACATTTCACTGCAAAATTGAGGTGCGACCACTTTGTGTTTTGCGCTGCTTCCTGTCGCAGCCACTAGGCAGACCCAGGCAAGTGAGGTACCATTTTTTTTGGGAGACCCGGGGGAACGATGGGTGGGTAGAAATTTGTTGGTCCACGCAGATTCCAGAACTTTCCACCACAGAAATGTGAGGAAAATGTGTTTTATTTGTCACTTTCTTAGATTTGCAAGGGTTTCTGGGTAACAGAACCTGGTGGTAGGTAGTCGGGTCACCCCATCCTGAATTTCCCTGGGTGTGTAGTTTTCAAAAATGTATAGGTTTGCTAGGTTTCCCTAGGTGCCGGCAGAGCTAGGGTTCAAAAACAAAAGGTAGTATTTTTATCCAAAAAGGGCGCTTTTCACTGCAAAATTGAGGTACGACCACGTTGCGTTTTTCGCTGTTTCCGGTCGCAGCCACTAGGCAGACCCAGGCAAGTGAGGTACCATTTTTTTCAGGGAGAACCGGGGGAACGCTGGGTGGGTGGAAATTTGTTGATCCACGCAGATTCCAGAACTTTCCACCACAGAAATGTGAGGAAAATGTTTTTTTGTCACTTTCTTAACTTTGCAAGGGATTCTGGGTAACAGAACCTGGAGGTAGGCAGTCGAGTCACCCCATCCTGAATTCCCCTGGGGTCTAGTTTTCAAAAATTTACAGGTTTGCTAGATTTCCCCAGGTGCCGGCAGAGCTAGGGTTCAAAAACAAAAGGTATTTTTTTTTTCCAAAAAGGGCACTTTTTCACTGCAAAATTGAGGTGCGACCACTTTGCGTTTTGCGCTGCTTCCTGTCGCAGCCACTAGGCAGACCCAGGCAAGTGAGGTACCATTTTTTTTGGGAGACCCGGGGGAACAATGGGTGTGTAGAAATTTGTTGGTCCACGCAGATTCCAGAACTTTCCACCACAGAAATGTGAGGAAAATGCGTTTTATTTGTCACTTTCTTCGATTTGCAAGGGTTTCTGGGTAACAGAACCTGGTGGTAGGTAGTCGGGGCACCCCATCCTGAATTCCCCTGGGTGTGTAGTTTTCAAAAATGTATAGGTTTGCTAGGTTTCCCTAGGTGCCGGCAGAGCTAGGGTTCAAAAACAAAAGGTAGTATTTTTATCCAAAAAGGGCGCTTTTCACTGCAAAATTGAGGTGCGACCGCTGTTTTCTGTTGCAGCTACTAGCAGACCCAGGCAAGTGAGGTGCCATTTTTTTCAGGAGACCGGGTGGAACGCTGGGTAGGTGGAAATTTGTTGGTCCACGCAGATTCCAGAACTTTCCACAACAGAAATGTGAAGAAAATGTGGTTTTTTGTCACTTTCTTAGCTTTGTAAGGGATTCTGGGTAACAGAACCTGATGGTAGGCGGTCGAGTCACCCCATCCTGAATTCCCCTTGGTGTGTAGTTTTCAAAAATGTATAGGTTTGCTAGATTTCCCTAGGTGCCGACAGAGCTAGGGTTCAAAAACAAAAGGTAGTCTTTTTGTCCAAAAAGGGCACCATTTCACTGCGAAATTGAGGTGCGACCACGTTGCGTTTTGCGCTGTTTCCTGTCGCAGCCACTAGGTAGACCCAGGCAAGTGAGGTACCAATTTTTTGGAGAGACCCGGGGGAACGCTGGGTGGGTGGAAATTTGTTGATCCACGCAGATTCCAGAACTTTCCACCACAGATATATGAGGAAAATGCAATTATTTTGTCACTTTCTTAGCTTTGCAAGGGATTCTGGGTAACAGAACCTGGTGGAAGGCATTCGAGTCACCCCATCCTGAATTTCCCTGGGTGTCTAGTTTTCAAAAATGTATAGGTTTGCTAGGTTTCCCAAGGTGCCGGCAGAGCTAGGGTTCAAAAACAAAAGGTAGTGTTTTTGTCCAAAAACGGCACATTTCACTGCAAAATTGAGGTGCGACCACTTTGCGTTTTGCGCTGCTTCCTGTCGCAGCCACTAGGCAGACCCAGGCAAGTGAGGTACCATTTTTTTTGGGACACTCGGGGGAACAATGGGTGGGTAGAAATTTGTTGGTCCACGCAGATTCCAGAACTTTCCACCACAGAAATGTGAGGAAAATGCGTTTTATTTGTCACTTTCTTAGATTTGCAAGGGATTCTGGGTAACAGAACCTGGTGGTAGGTAGTCGGGTCAACCCATCCTGAATTCCCCTGGGTGTGTAGTTTTCAAAAATGTATAGGTTTGCTAGGTTTCCCTAGGTGCCGGCAGAGCTAGGGTTCAAAAACAAAAGGTAGTATTTTTATCCAAAAAGGGCCCTTTTCAATGCAAAATTGAGGTGCGACCACGTTGCGTTTTGCGCTGTTTCCTGTCGCAGCCACTATGCAGACCCAGGCAAGTGAGGTACCATTTTTTTCAGGGAGAACCGGGGGAGCGCTGGGTGGGTGGAAATGTGTTGATCCACGCAGATTCCAGAACTTTCCACCACAGAAATGTGAGGAAAATGCATTTTTTTGTCACTTTCTTATCTTTGCAAGGGATTCTGGGTAACAGAACCTGGTGGAAGGCATTCGAGTCACCCCATCCTAAATTCCCCTGGGTGTCTAGTTTTCAAAAATGTATAGGTTTGCAAGGTTTCCCCAGGTGCCGGCAGAGCTAGGGTTCAAAAACAAAAGGTAGTGTTTTTGTCCAAAAACGTGACAATTTCACTGCAAAATTGAGGTGCGACCACTTTGCGTTTTGCGCTGTTTCCTGTCGCAGCCACTAGGTAGACCCAGGCAAGTGAGGTACCAATTGTTTGGGGAGACCCGGGGGAACGCTGGGTGGGTGGAAATTTGTTGATCCACGCAGATTCCAGAACTTTCCACAACAGAAATGTGAAGAAAATGTGTTTTTTTGTCACTTTCTTAGCTTTGTAAGGGATTCTGGGTAACAGAACCTGATGGTAGGCAGTCGAGTCACCCCATCCTGAATTCCCCTTGGTGTGTAGTTTTCAAAAATGTATAGGTTTGCTAGGTTTCCTCAGGTGCCGGCAGAGCTAGGGTTCAAAAACAAAAGGTTGTGTTTTTGTCCAAAAATTGCACTTTCACTGCAAAATTGAGGTGCGACCACTTTGTGTTTTGCGCTGCTTCCTGTCGCAGCCACTAGGCAGACCCAGGCAAGTGAGGTACCATTTTTTTTGGGAGACCCGGGGGAACGATGGGTGGGTAGAAATTTGTTGGTCCACGCAGATTCCAGAGCTTTCCACCACAGAAATGTGAGGAAAATGCGTTTTATTTGTCACTTTCTTAGATTTGCAAGGGTTTCTGGGTAACAGAACCTGGTGGTAGGTAGTCGGGTCACCCCATCCTGAATTTCCCTGGGTGTGTAGTTTTCAAAAATGTATAGGTTTGCTAGGTTTCCCTAGGTGCCGGCAGAGCTAGGGTTCAAAAACAAAAGGTAGTATTTTTATCCAAAAAGGGCGCTTTTCACTGCAAAATTGAGGTACCACCACGTTGCGTTTTTCGCTGTTTCCTGTCGCAGCCACTAGGCAGACCCAGGCAAGTGAGGTACCATTTTTTTCAGGGAGAACCGGGGGAACGCTGGGTGGGTGGAAATTTGTTGATCCACGCAGATTCCAGAACTTTCCACCACAGAAATGTGAGGAAAATGTTTTTTTGTCACTTTCTTAACTTTGCAAGGGATTCTGGGTAACAGAACCTGGAGGTAGGCAGTCGAGTCACCCCATCCTGAATTCCCCTGGGGTCTAGTTTTCAAAAATTTACAGGTTTGCTAGATTTCCCCAGGTGCCGGCAGAGCTAGGGTTCAAAAACAAAAGGTAGTGTTTTTGTCCAAAAAGGGCACTTTTTCACTGCAAAATTGAGGTGCGACCACTTTGCGTTTTGCGCTGCTTCCTGTCGCAGCCACTAGGCAGACCCAGGCAAGTGAGGTACCATTTTTTTTGGGAGACCCGGGGGAACAATGGGTGTGTAGAAATTTGTTGGTCCACGCAGATTCCAGAACTATCCACCACAGAAATGTGAGGAAAATGCGTTTTATTTGTCACTTTCTTCGATTTGCAAGGGTTTCTGGGTAACAGAACCTGGTGGTAGGTAGTCGGGGCACCCCATCCTGAATTCCCCTGGGTGTGTAGTTTTCAAAAATGTATAGGTTTGCTAGGTTTCCCTAGGTGCCGGCAGAGCTAGGGTTCAAAAACAAAAGGTAGTATTTTTATCCAAAAAGGGCTCTTTTCACTGCAAAATTGAGGTGCGGCCACTTTGCGTTTTGCGCTGTTTTCTGTTGCAGCTACTAGCAGACCCAGGCAAGTGAGGTGCCATTTTTTTCAGGAGACCGGGTGGAACGCTGGGTAGGTGGAAATTTGTTGGTCCACGCAGATTCCAGAACTTTCCACAACAGAAATGTGAAGAAAATGTGGGTTTTTTTGTCACTTTCTTAGCTTTGTAAGGGATTCTGGGTAACAGAACCTGATGGTAGGCGGTCGAGTCACCCCATCCTGAATTCCCCTTGGTGTGTAGTTTTCAAAAATGTATAGGTTTGCTAGATTTCCCTAGGTGCCAACAGAGCTAGGGTTCAAAAACAAAAGGTAGTCTTTTTGTCCAAAAAGGGCACGATTTCACTGCGAAATTGAGGTGCAACCACATTGCATTTTGCGCTGTTTCCTGTCGCAGCCACTAGGCAGACCCAGGCAAGTGAGGTACCATTTTTTTCAGGAGACCCGGAGGAACGCTGGATGGGTGGAAATTTGTTGATCCACGCAGATTCCAGAACTTTCCACCATAGAAATATGAGGAAAATGCGTTTTTTTTGTCACTTTCTTAGATTTGCTATGGATTCTGGGTAACAGAACCTGGTGGAAGGCAGTAGAGTCACCCCTTCCTCAATTTCCCTGGGTGTCTAGTTTTCAAAAATGTATAGGTTTTCAAGGTTTCCATAGGTGCCGGCAGAGCTAGGGTTCAAAAACAAAAGGTAGTCTTTTTGTCCAAAAAGGGCGCGATTTCTCTGCAAAATTGTGGTGCAACCACGTTGTGTTTTGCGCTGTTTTCTGTTGCAGCTACTAGCAGACCCAGGCAAGTGAGGTGCCATTTTTTTCAGGAGACCGTGTGGAACGCTGGGTAGGTGGAAATTTGTTGGTCCACGCAGATTCCAGAACTTTCCACCACAGATATATGAGGAAAATGCGATTATTTTGTCACTTTCTTAGTTTTGCAAGGGATTCTGGGTAACAGAACCTGGTGGAAGGCATTCGAGTCACCCCATCCTGAATTCCCCTGGGTGTCTAGTTTTCAAAAATGTATAGGTTTGCTAGGTTTCCCCAGGTGCCGGCAGAGCTAGGGTTCAAAAACAAAAGGTAGTGTTTTTGTCCAAAAACCTCACAATTTCACTGCAAAATTGAGGTGCGACCACTTTGCGTTTCGCGCTGCTTCCTGTCGCAGCCACTAGGCAGACCCAGGCAAGTAAGGTACCATTTTTTTTGGGACACTCGGGGGAACAATGGGTGGGTAGAAATGTGTTGGTCCACGCAGATTCCAGAACTTTCCACCACAGAAATGTGAGGAAAATGCGTTTTATTTGTCACTTTCTTAGATTTGCAAGAGATTCTGGGTAACAGAACCTGGTGGTAGGTAGTCGGGTCAACACATCCTGAATTTCCCTGGGTGTGTAGTTTTCAAAAATGTATAGGTTTGCTAGGTTTCCCTAGGTGCCGGCAGAGCTAGGGTTCAAAAACAAAAGGTAGTATTTTTATCCAAAAAGGGCCCTTTTCACTGCAAAATTGAGGTGCGACCACGTTGCGTTTTGCGCTGTTTCCTGTCGCAGCCACTATGCAGACCCAGGCAAGTGAGGTACCATTTTTTTCAGGGAGAACCGGGGGAGCGCTGGGTGGGTGGAAATGTGTTAATCCACACAGATTCCAGAACTTTCCACCACAGAAATGTGAGGAAAATGCATTTTTTTGTCACTTTCTTATCTTTGCAAGGGATTCTGGGTAACAGAACCTGGTGGTAGGTAGTCGGGTCAACCCATCCTGAATTCCCCTGGGTGTGTAGTTTTCAAAAATGTATAGGTTTGCTAGGTTTCCCTAGGTGCCGGCAGAGCTAGGGTTCAAAAACAAAAGGTAGTATTTTTATCCAAAAAGGGCCCTTTTCACTGCAAAATTGAGGTGCGACCACGTTGCGTTTTGCGCTGTTTCCTGTCGCAGCCACTATGCAGACCCAGGCAAGTGAGGTACCATTTTTTTCAGGGAGAACCGGGGGAGCGCTGGGTGGGTGGAAATGTGTTGATCCACGCAGATTCCAGAACTTTCCACAACAGAAATGTGAAGAAAATGTGTTTTTTTGTCACTTTCTTAGCTTTGTAAGGGATTCTGGGTAACAGAACCTGATGGTAGGCAGTCGAGTCACCCCATCCTGAATTCCCCTTGGTGTGTAGTTTTCAAAAATGTATAGGTTTGCTAGGTTTCCTCAGGTGCCGGCAGAGCTAGGGTTCAAAAACAAAAGGTTGTGTTTTTGTCCAAAAACGGCACATTTCACTGCAAAATTGAGGTGCGACCACTTTGTGTTTTGCGCTGCTTCCTGTCGCAGCCACTAGGCAGACCCAGGCAAGTGAGGTACCATTTTTTTCAGGGAGAACCGGGGGAACGCTGGGTGGGTGGAAATTTGTTGATCCACGCAGATTCCAGAACTTTCCACCACAGAAATGTGAGGAAAATGTTTTTTTGTCACTTTCTTAACTTTGCAAGGGATTCTGGGTAACAGAACCTGGAGGTAGGCAGTCGAGTCACCCCATCCTGAATTCCCCTGGGGTCTAGTTTTCAAAAATTTACAGGTTTGCTAGATTTCCCCAGGTGCCGGCAGAGCTAGGGTTCAAAAACAAAAGGTATTTTTTTTTTCCAAAAAGGGCACTTTTTCACTGCAAAATTGAGGTGCGACCACTTTGCGTTTTGCGCTGCTTCCTGTCGCAGCCACTAGGCAGACCCAGGCAAGTGAGGTACCATTTTTTTTGGGAGACCCGGGGGAACAATGGGTGTGTAGAAATTTGTTGGTCCACGCAGATTCCAGAACTTTCCACCACAGAAATGTGAGGAAAATGCGTTTTATTTGTCACTTTCTTCGATTTGCAAGGGTTTCTGGGTAACAGAACCTGGTGGTAGGTAGTCGGGGCACCCCATCCTGAATTCCCCTGGGTGTGTAGTTTTCAAAAATGTATAGGTTTGCTAGGTTTCCCTAGGTGCCGGCAGAGCTAGGGTTCAAAAACAAAAGGTAGTATTTTTATCCAAAAAGGGCGCTTTTCACTGCAAAATTGAGGTGTGACCACTTTGCGTTTTGCGCTGTTTTCTGTTGCAGCTACTAGCAGACCCAGGCAAGTGAGGTGCCATTTTTTTCAGGAGACCGGGTGGAACGCTGGGTAGGTGGAAATTTGTTGGTCCACGCAGATTCCAGAACTTTCCACAACAGAAATGTGAAGAAAATGTGGTTTTTTGTCACTTTCTTAGCTTTGTAAGGGATTCTGGGTAACAGAACCTGATGGTAGGCGGTCGAGTCACCCCATCCTGAATTCCCCTTGGTGCGTAGTTTTCAAAAATGTATAGGTTTGCTAGATTTCCCTAGGTGCCGACAGAGCTAGGGTTCAAAAACAAAAGGGAGTGTTTTTGTCCAAAAACGGTACAATTTCACTGCAAAATTGAGGTGCAACCACTTTGCGTTTTGCGCTGTTTCCTGTCGCAGCCACTAGGTAGACCCAGGCAAGTGAGGTACCAATTGTTTGGGGAGACCCGGGGGAACGCTGGGTGGGTGGAAATTTGTTGATCCACGCAGATTCCAGAACTTTCCACAACAGAAATGTGAAGAAAATGTGTTTTTTTGTCACTTTCTTAGCTTTGTAAGGGATTCTGGGTAACAGAACCTGATGGTAGGCAGTCGAGTCACCCCATCCTGAATTCCCCTTGGTGTGTAGTTTTCAAAAATGTATAGGTTTGCTAGGTTTCCTCAGGTGCCGGCAGAGCTAGGGTTCAAAAACAAAAGGTTGTGTTTTTGTCCAAAAACGGCACATTTCACTGCAAAATTGAGGTGCGACCACTTTGTGTTTTGCGCTGCTTCCTGTCGCAGCCACTAGGCAGACCCAGGCAAGTGAGGTACCATTTTTTTCAGGGAGAACCGGGGGAACGCTGGGTGGGTGGAAATTTGTTGATCCACGCAGATTCCAGAACTTTCCACCACAGAAATGTGAGGAAAATGTTTTTTTGTCACTTTCTTAACTTTGCAAGGGATTCTGGGTAACAGAACCTGGAGGTAGGCAGTCGAGTCACCCCATCCTGAATTCCCCTGGGGTCTAGTTTTCAAAAATTTACAGGTTTGCTAGATTTCCCCAGGTGCCGGCAGAGCTAGGGTTCAAAAACAAAAGGTATTTTTTTTTTCCAAAAAGGGCACTTTTTCACTGCAAAATTGAGGTGCGACCACTTTGCGTTTTGCGCTGCTTCCTGTCGCAGCCACTAGGCAGACCCAGGCAAGTGAGGTACCATTTTTTTTGGGAGACCCGGGGGAACAATGGGTGTGTAGAAATTTGTTGGTCCACGCAGATTCCAGAACTTTCCACCACAGAAATGTGAGGAAAATGCGTTTTATTTGTCACTTTCTTCGATTTGCAAGGGTTTCTGGGTAACAGAACCTGGTGGTAGGTAGTCGGGGCACCCCATCCTGAATTCCCCTGGGTGTGTAGTTTTCAAAAATGTATAGGTTTGCTAGGTTTCCCTAGGTGCCGGCAGAGCTAGGGTTCAAAAACAAAAGGTAGTATTTTTATCCAAAAAGGGCGCTTTTCACTGCAAAATTGAGGTGTGACCACTTTGCGTTTTGCGCTGTTTTCTGTTGCAGCTACTAGCAGACCCAGGCAAGTGAGGTGCCATTTTTTTCAGGAGACCGGGTGGAACGCTGGGTAGGTGGAAATTTGTTGGTCCACGCAGATTCCAGAACTTTCCACAACAGAAATGTGAAGAAAATGTGGTTTTTTGTCACTTTCTTAGCTTTGTAAGGGATTCTGGGTAACAGAACCTGATGGTAGGCGGTCGAGTCACCCCATCCTGAATTCCCCTTGGTGTGTAGTTTTCAAAAATGTATAGGTTTGCTAGATTTCCCTAGGTGCCGACAGAGCTAGGGTTCAAAAACAAAAGGTAGTCTTTTTGTCCAAAAAGGGCACCATTTCACTGCGAAATTGAGGTGCGACCACGTTGCGTTTTGCGCTGTTTCCTGTCGCAGCCACTAGGTAGACCCAGGCAAGTGAGGTACCAATTTTTTGGAGAGACCCGGGGGAACGCTGGGTGGGTGGAAATTTGTTGATCCACGCAGATTCCAGAACTTTCCACCACAGATATATGAGGAAAATGCAATTATTTTGTCACTTTCTTAGCTTTGCAAGGGATTCTGGGTAACAGAACCTGGTGGAAGGCATTCGAGTCACCCCATCCTGAATTTCCCTGGGTGTCTAGTTTTCAAAAATGTATAGGTTTGCTAGGTTTCCCCAGGTGCCGGCAGAGCTAGGGTTCAAAAACAAAAGGTAGTGTTTTTGTCCAAAAACGGCACAATTTCACTGCAAAATTGAGGTGCGACCACTTTGCGTTTTGCGCTGCTTCCTGTCGCAGCCACTAGGCAGACCCAGGCAAGTGAGGTACCATTTTTTTTGGGACACTCGGGGGAACAATGGGTGGGTAGAAATTTGTTGGTCCACGCAGATTCCAGAACTTTCCACCACAGAAATGTGAGGAAAATGCGTTTTATTTGTCACTTTCTTAGATTTGCAAGGGATTCTGGGTAACAGAACCTGGTGGTAGGTAGTCGGGTCAACCCATCCTGAATTCCCCTGGGTGTGTAGTTTTCAAAAATGTATAGGTTTGCTAGGTTTCCCTAGGTGCCGGCAGAGCTAGGGTTCAAAAACAAAAGGTAGTATTTTTATCCAAAAAGGGCCCTTTTCACTGCAAAATTGAGGTGCGACCACGTTGCGTTTTGCGCTGTTTCCTGTCGCAGCCACTATGCAGACCCAGGCAAGTGAGGTACCATTTTTTTTAGGGAGAACCGGGGGAGCGCTGGGTGGGTGGAAATGTGTTGATCCACGCAGATTCCAGGACTTTCCACCACAGAAATGTGAGGAAAATGCATTTTTTTGTCACTTTCTTATCTTTGCAAGGGATTCTGGGTAACAGAACCTGGTGGAAGGCATTCGAGTCACCCCATCCTAAATTCCCCTGGGTGTCTAGTTTTCAAAAATGTATAGGTTTGCAAGGTTTCCCCAGGTGCCGGCAGAGCTAGGGTTCAAAAACAAAAGGTAGTGTTTTTGTCCAAAAACGTGACAATTTCACTGCAAAATTGAGGTGCGACCACTTTGCGTTTTGCGCTGTTTCCTGTCGCAGCCACTAGGTAGACCCAGGCAAGTGAGGTACCAATTGTTTGGGGAGACCCGGGGGAACGCTGGGTGGGTGGAAATTTGTTGATCCACGCAGATTCCAGAACTTTCCACAACAGAAATGTGAAGAAAATGTGTTTTTTTGTCACTTTCTTAGCTTTGTAAGGGATTCTGGGTAACAGAACCTGATGGTAGGCAGTCGAGTCACCCCATCCTGAATTCCCCTTGGTGTGTAGTTTTCAAAAATGTATAGGTTTGCTAGGTTTCCTCAGGTTCCGGCAGAGCTAGGGTTCAAAAACAAAAGGTTGTGTTTTTGTCCAAAAATGGCACTTTCACTGCAAAATTGAGGTGCGACCACTTTGTGTTTTGCGCTGCTTCCTGTCGCAGCCACTAGGCAGACCCAGGCAAGTGAGGTACCATTTTTTTTGGGAGACCCGGGGGAACGATGGGTGGGTAGAAATTTGTTGGTCCACGCAGATTCCAGAGCTTTCCACCACAGAAATGTGAGGAAAATGCGTTTTATTTGTCACTTTCTTAGATTTGCAAGGGTTTCTGGGTAACAGAACCTGGTGGTAGGTAGTCGGGTCACCCCATCCTGAATTTCCCTGGGTGTGTAGTTTTCAAAAATGTATAGGTTTGCTAGGTTTCCCTAGGTGCCGGCAGAGCTAGGGTTCAAAAACAAAAGGTAGTATTTTTATCCAAAAAGGGCGCTTTTCACTGCAAAATTGAGGTACCACCACGTTGCGTTTTTCGCTGTTTCCTGTCGCAGCCACTAGGCAGACCCAGGCAAGTGAGGTACCATTTTTTTCAGGGAGAACCGGGGGAACGCTGGGTGGGTGGAAATTTGTTGATCCACGCAGATTCCAGAACTTTCCACCACAGAAATGTGAGGAAAATGTTTTTTTGTCACTTTCTTAACTTTGCAAGGGATTCTGGGTAACAGAACCTGGAGGTAGGCAGTAGAGTCACCCCATCCTGAATTCCCCTGGGGTCTAGTTTTCAAAAATTTACAGGTTTGCTAGATTTCCCCAGGTGCCGGCAGAGCTAGGGTTCAAAAACAAAAGGTAGTGTTTTTGTCCAAAAAGGGCACTTTTTCACTGCAAAATTGAGGTGCGACCACTTTGCGTTTTGCACTGCTTCCTGTCGCAGCCACTAGGCAGACCCAGGCAAGTGAGGTACCATTTTTTTTGGGAGACCCGGGGGAACAATGGGTGTGTAGAAATTTGTTGGTCCACACAGATTCCAGAACTATCCACCACAGAAATGTGAGGAAAATGCGTTTTATTTGTCACTTTCTTCGATTTGCAAGGGTTTCTGGGTAACAGAACCTGGTGGTAGGTAGTCGGGGCACCCCATCCTGAATTCCCCTGGGTGTGTAGTTTTCAAAAATGTATAGGTTTGCTAGGTTTCCCTAGGTGCCGGCAGAGCTAGGGTTCAAAAACAAAAGGTAGTATTTTTATCCAAAAAGGGCGCTTTTCACTGCAAAATTGAGGTGCGACCACTTTGCGTTTTGCGCTGTTTTCTGTTGCAGCTACTAGCAGACCCAGGCAAGTGAGGTGCCATTTTTTTCAGGAGACCGGGTGGAACGCTGGGTAGGTGGAAATTTGTTGGTCCACGCAGATTCCAGAACTTTCCACAACAGAAATGTGAAGAAAATGTGGTTTTTTGTCACTTTCTTAGCTTTGTAAGGGATTCTGGGTAACAGAACCTGATGGTAGGCGGTCGAGTCACCCCATCCTGAATTCCCCTTGGTGTGTAGTTTTCAAAAATGTATAGGTTTGCTAGATTTCCCTAGGTGCCGACAGAGCTAGGGTTCAAAAACAAAAGGTAGTCTTTTTGTCCAAAAAGGGCACCATTTCACTGCGAAATTGAGGTGCGACCACGTTGCGTTTTGCGCTGTTTCCTGTCGCAGCCACTAGGTAGACCCAGGCAAGTGAGGTACCAATTTTTTGGAGAGACCCGGGGGAACGCTGGGTGGGTGGAAATTTGTTGATCCACGCAGATTCCAGAACTTTCCACCACAGATATATGAGGAAAATGCAATTATTTTGTCACTTTCTTAGCTTTGCAAGGGATTCTGGGTAACAGAACCTGGTGGAAGGCATTCGAGTCACCCCATCCTGAATTTCCCTGGGTGTCTAGTTTTCAAAAATGTATAGGTTTGCTAGGTTTCCCCAGGTGCCGGCAGAGCTAGGGTTCAAAAACAAAAGGTAGTGTTTTTGTCCAAAAACGGCACAATTTCACTGCAAAATTGAGGTGCGACCACTTTGCGTTTTGCGCTGCTTCCTGTCGCAGCCACTAGGCAGACCCAGGCAAGTGAGGTACCATTTTTTTTGGGACACTCGGGGGAACAATGGGTGGGTAGAAATTTGTTGGTCCACGCAGATTCCAGAACTTTCCACCACAGAAATGTGAGGAAAATGCGTTTTATTTGTCACTTTCTTAGATTTGCAAGGGATTCTGGGTAACAGAACCTGGTGGTAGGTAGTCGGGTCAACCCATCCTGAATTCCCCTGGGTGTGTAGTTTTCAAAAATGTATAGGTTTGCTAGGTTTCCCTAGGTGCCGGCAGAGCTAGGGTTCAAAAACAAAAGGTAGTATTTTTATCCAAAAAGGGCCCTTTTCACTGCAAAATTGAGGTGCGACCACGTTGCGTTTTGCGCTGTTTCCTGTCGCAGCCACTATGCAGACCCAGGCAAGTGAGGTACCATTTTTTTCAGGGAGAACCGGGGGAGCGCTGGGTGGGTGGAAATGTGTTGATCCACGCAGATTCCAGAACTTTCCACCACAGAAATGTGAGGAAAATGCATTTTTTTGTCACTTTCTTATCTTTGCAAGGGATTCTGGGTAACAGAACCTGGTGGAAGGCATTCGAGTCACCCCATCCTAAATTCCCCTGGGTGTCTAGTTTTCAAAAATGTATAGGTTTGCAAGGTTTCCCCAGGTGCCGGCAGAGCTAGGGTTCAAAAACAAAAGGTAGTGTTTTTGTCCAAAAACGTGACAATTTCACTGCAAAATTGAGGTGCGACCACTTTGCGTTTTGCGCTGTTTCCTGTCGCAGCCACTAGGTAGACCCAGGCAAGTGAGGTACCAATTGTTTGGGGAGACCCGGGGGAACGCTGGGTGGGTGGAAATTTGTTGATCCACGCAGATTCCAGAACTTTCCACAACAGAAATGTGAAGAAAATGTGTTTTTTTGTCACTTTCTTAGCTTTGTAAGGGATTCTGGGTAACAGAACCTGATGGTAGGCAGTCGAGTCACCCCATCCTGAATTCCCCTTGGTGTGTAGTTTTCAAAAATGTATAGGTTTGCTAGGTTTCCTCAGGTGCCGGCAGAGCTAGGGTTCAAAAACAAAAGGTTGTGTTTTTGTCCAAAAATTGCACTTTCACTGCAAAATTGAGGTGCGACCACTTTGTGTTTTGCGCTGCTTCCTGTCGCAGCCACTAGGCAGACCCAGGCAAGTGAGGTACCATTTTTTTTGGGAGACCCGGGGGAACGATGGGTGGGTAGAAATTTGTTGGTCCACGCAGATTCCAGAGCTTTCCACCACAGAAATGTGAGGAAAATGCGTTTTATTTGTCACTTTCTTAGATTTGCAAGGGTTTCTGGGTAACAGAACCTGGTGGTAGGTAGTCGGGTCACCCCATCCTGAATTTCCCTGGGTGTGTAGTTTTCAAAAATGTATAGGTTTGCTAGGTTTCCCTAGGTGCCGGCAAAGCTAGGGTTCAAAAACAAAAGGTAGTATTTTTATCCAAAAAGGGCGCTTTTCACTGCAAAATTGAGGTACCACCACGTTGCGTTTTTCGCTGTTTCCTGTCGCAGCCACTAGGCAGACCCAGGCAAGTGAGGTACCATTTTTTTCAGGGAGAACCGGGGGAACGCTGGGTGGGTGGAAATTTGTTGATCCACGCAGATTCCAGAACTTTCCACCACAGAAATGTGAGGAAAATGTTTTTTTGTCACTTTCTTAACTTTGCAAGGGATTCTGGGTAACAGAACCTGGAGGTAGGCAGTCGAGTCACCCCATCCTGAATTCCCCTGGGGTCTAGTTTTCAAAAATTTACAGGTTTGCTAGATTTCCCCAGGTGCCGGCAGAGCTAGGGTTCAAAAACAAAAGGTAGTGTTTTTGTCCAAAAAGGGCACTTTTTCACTGCAAAATTGAGGTGCGACCACTTTGCGTTTTGCGCTGCTTCCTGTCGCAGCCACTAGGCAGACCCAGGCAAGTGAGGTACCATTTTTTTTGGGAGACCCGGGGGAACAATGGGTGTGTAGAAATTTGTTGGTCCACGCAGATTCCAGAACTATCCACCACAGAAATGTGAGGAAAATGCGTTTTATTTGTCACTTTCTTCGATTTGCAAGGGTTTCTGGGTAACAGAACCTGGTGGTAGGTAGTCGGGGCACCCCATCCTGAATTCCCCTGGGTGTGTAGTTTTCAAAAATGTATAGGTTTGCTAGGTTTCCCTAGGTGCCGGCAGAGCTAGGGTTCAAAAACAAAAGGTAGTATTTTTATCCAAAAAGGGCTCTTTTCACTGCAAAATTGAGGTGCGGCCACTTTGCGTTTTGCGCTGTTTTCTGTTGCAGCTACTAGCAGACCCAGGCAAGTGAGGTGCCATTTTTTTCAGGAGACCGGGTGGAACGCTGGGTAGGTGGAAATTTGTTGGTCCACGCAGATTCCAGAACTTTCCACAACAGAAATGTGAAGAAAATGTGGGTTTTTTTGTCACTTTCTTAGCTTTGTAAGGGATTCTGGGTAACAGAACCTGATGGTAGGCGGTCGAGTCACCCCATCCTGAATTCCCCTTGGTGTGTAGTTTTCAAAAATGTATAGGTTTGCTAGATTTCCCTAGGTGCCAACAGAGCTAGGGTTCAAAAACAAAAGGTAGTCTTTTTGTCCAAAAAGGGCACGATTTCACTGCGAAATTGAGGTGCAACCACATTGCATTTTGCGCTGTTTCCTGTCGCAGCCACTAGGCAGACCCAGGCAAGTGAGGTACCATTTTTTTCAGGAGACCCGGAGGAACGCTGGATGGGTGGAAATTTGTTGATCCACGCAGATTCCAGAACTTTCCACCATAGAAATATGAGGAAAATGCGTTTTTTTTGTCACTTTCTTAGATTTGCTATGGATTCTGGGTAACAGAACCTGGTGGAAGGCAGTAGAGTCACCCCTTCCTCAATTTCCCTGGGTGTCTAGTTTTCAAAAATGTATAGGTTTTCAAGGTTTCCATAGGTGCCGGCAGAGCTAGGGTTCAAAAACAAAAGGTAGTCTTTTTGTCCAAAAAGGGCGCGATTTCTCTGCAAAATTGTGGTGCAACCACGTTGTGTTTTGCGCTGTTTTCTGTTGCAGCTACTAGCAGACCCAGGCAAGTGAGGTGCCATTTTTTTCAGGAGACCGTGTGGAACGCTGGGTAGGTGGAAATTTGTTGGTCCACGCAGATTCCAGAACTTTCCACCACAGATATATGAGGAAAATGCGATTATTTTGTCACTTTCTTAGTTTTGCAAGGGATTCTGGGTAACAGAACCTGGTGGAAGGCATTCGAGTCACCCCATCCTGAATTCCCCTGGGTGTCTAGTTTTCAAAAATGTATAGGTTTGCTAGGTTTCCCCAGGTGCCGGCAGAGCTAGGGTTCAAAAACAAAAGGTAGTGTTTTTGTCCAAAAACCTCACAATTTCACTGCAAAATTGAGGTGCGACCACTTTGCGTTTCGCGCTGCTTCCTGTCGCAGCCACTAGGCAGACCCAGGCAAGTAAGGTACCATTTTTTTTGGGACACTCGGGGGAACAATGGGTGGGTAGAAATGTGTTGGTCCACGCAGATTCCAGAACTTTCCACCACAGAAATGTGAGGAAAATGCGTTTTATTTGTCACTTTCTTAGATTTGCAAGAGATTCTGGGTAACAGAACCTGGTGGTAGGTAGTCGGGTCAACACATCCTGAATTTCCCTGGGTGTGTAGTTTTCAAAAATGTATAGGTTTGCTAGGTTTCCCTAGGTGCCGGCAGAGCTAGGGTTCAAAAACAAAAGGTAGTATTTTTATCCAAAAAGGGCCCTTTTCACTGCAAAATTGAGGTGCGACCACGTTGCGTTTTGCGCTGTTTCCTGTCGCAGCCACTATGCAGACCCAGGCAAGTGAGGTACCATTTTTTTCAGGGAGAACCGGGGGAGCGCTGGGTGGGTGGAAATGTGTTAATCCACACAGATTCCAGAACTTTCCACCACAGAAATGTGAGGAAAATGCATTTTTTTGTCACTTTCTTATCTTTGCAAGGGATTCTGGGTAACAGAACCTGGTGGTAGGTAGTCGGGTCAACCCATCCTGAATTCCCCTGGGTGTGTAGTTTTCAAAAATGTATAGGTTTGCTAGGTTTCCCTAGGTGCCGGCAGAGCTAGGGTTCAAAAACAAAAGGTAGTATTTTTATCCAAAAAGGGCCCTTTTCACTGCAAAATTGAGGTGCGACCACGTTGCGTTTTGCGCTGTTTCCTGTCGCAGCCACTATGCAGACCCAGGCAAGTGAGGTACCATTTTTTTCAGGGAGAACCGGGGGAGCGCTGGGTGGGTGGAAATGTGTTGATCCACGCAGATTCCAGAACTTTCCACAACAGAAATGTGAAGAAAATGTGTTTTTTTGTCACTTTCTTAGCTTTGTAAGGGATTCTGGGTAACAGAACCTGATGGTAGGCAGTCGAGTCACCCCATCCTGAATTCCCCTTGGTGTGTAGTTTTCAAAAATGTATAGGTTTGCTAGGTTTCCTCAGGTGCCGGCAGAGCTAGGGTTCAAAAACAAAAGGTTGTGTTTTTGTCCAAAAACGGCACATTTCACTGCAAAATTGAGGTGCGACCACTTTGTGTTTTGCGCTGCTTCCTGTCGCAGCCACTAGGCAGACCCAGGCAAGTGAGGTACCATTTTTTTCAGGGAGAACCGGGGGAACGCTGGGTGGGTGGAAATTTGTTGATCCACGCAGATTCCAGAACTTTCCACCACAGAAATGTGAGGAAAATGTTTTTTTGTCACTTTCTTAACTTTGCAAGGGATTCTGGGTAACAGAACCTGGAGGTAGGCAGTCGAGTCACCCCATCCTGAATTCCCCTGGGGTCTAGTTTTCAAAAATTTACAGGTTTGCTAGATTTCCCCAGGTGCCGGCAGAGCTAGGGTTCAAAAACAAAAGGTATTTTTTTTTTCCAAAAAGGGCACTTTTTCACTGCAAAATTGAGGTGCGACCACTTTGCGTTTTGCGCTGCTTCCTGTCGCAGCCACTAGGCAGACCCAGGCAAGTGAGGTACCATTTTTTTTGGGAGACCCGGGGGAACAATGGGTGTGTAGAAATTTGTTGGTCCACGCAGATTCCAGAACTTTCCACCACAGAAATGTGAGGAAAATGCGTTTTATTTGTCACTTTCTTCGATTTGCAAGGGTTTCTGGGTAACAGAACCTGGTGGTAGGTAGTCGGGGCACCCCATCCTGAATTCCCCTGGGTGTGTAGTTTTCAAAAATGTATAGGTTTGCTAGGTTTCCCTAGGTGCCGGCAGAGCTAGGGTTCAAAAACAAAAGGTAGTATTTTTATCCAAAAAGGGCGCTTTTCACTGCAAAATTGAGGTGTGACCACTTTGCGTTTTGCGCTGTTTTCTGTTGCAGCTACTAGCAGACCCAGGCAAGTGAGGTGCCATTTTTTTCAGGAGACCGGGTGGAACGCTGGGTAGGTGGAAATTTGTTGGTCCACGCAGATTCCAGAACTTTCCACAACAGAAATGTGAAGAAAATGTGGTTTTTTGTCACTTTCTTAGCTTTGTAAGGGATTCTGGGTAACAGAACCTGATGGTAGGCGGTCGAGTCACCCCATCCTGAATTCCCCTTGGTGTGTAGTTTTCAAAAATGTATAGGTTTGCTAGATTTCCCTAGGTGCCGACAGAGCTAGGGTTCAAAAACAAAAGGGAGTGTTTTTGTCCAAAAACGGTACAATTTCACTGCAAAATTGAGGTGCAACCACTTTGCGTTTTGCGCTGTTTCCTGTCGCAGCCACTAGGTA
>NW_028247813.1:0-55496 GCF_964263255.1 Lissotriton vulgaris | reverse complement strand
GCTGTCATATGGCAACATGAGTGTCAACCTCATGAACATTGCATATGAAAATCATAAGTGCCCTAATGCACCCAAAAAGTAATTTTCTTTTTTTTTGCTCCAGTTGAGCCGTTTTGAAAGCCTGTTTTTTGTTGTCTCCCCTCCTTAAAAAACACAAAAAAAACATAAAACAGTTCTAAAAATACAAAAAAATCAAAAAATGTTCAAAAAATTACAAAAAAAACATAAAACAACAAAAACAAAAAAAAACAGTTCTTTTCAGAACTACCTCCCCTTTCAAACAAAATTGCTAGAATGTTTATCACTCTGGCAAGCTCTATTTCTTTTGGTTCGCTTCAAGTTCGCTGACCGGTTCGCGAACTTTAAGCGAACTAAAAAAAATATTTTTTTAAAAAAAAAGAAGAGTTAGTATAAGGGAAGTAAACAGAGAATAATGTAAAAAGAAAGACAGCTAGAGAGAGTAAATGAGAGATACTGTCAATGACATCATCAGCAGTGCATTGCGGGTAAAAAGAGTGGAAAACATTTACCTTATAATTCTTGTTACCTTTTTTAAATATTTTTTCATACTTTCAATCTGTAAAACAAAGAACAAACATTTCAAAAAATATTAAAACATGTATTTAAAAATTAGAAAAGACAAGGGAAAAGGTTCAAAAACAAACAGTTTTTCAACAACTTTGACATTTACAGAAGTCTCTGCTTCTCTACGTTCCCTACACAATCCTAAAGATATATATTCGAAAGAAACTGTATCTTGATATTGCTGAACTGAGGCCTATTTTGAAACATGATGTTTTTCTTGCACTGCTAATGTCTCACAATAGTGATGCAATAGCAGCGCAAAAAAGATGTAAAGTCATAATAAAATTGTGTCTAACATTGTAAATGATTGTTTTAGGATGCAAATAAGATGTGTGCTTTCAAGAGCTTTCTTTGAGGTGAGGCCTCTTTTTTTTATAAAAAAAAAACACTACCCAGAAGTACAGCACTCTAAGCATTAAAATTGATATTTACAGAACTCACCTTACCCATATGTACCACACATTTCTAAATGTATATCATAAGGACAAAAAGCATAACATTAATTATACATGTTAAATGGTTTATTTTTGCTGTTCTCAGAATGTATCAAATTTCACTTAAATCAGTGACTTGAAGGTATTCATCATGTAACAGCGGGGAAAAAAAAACACAATCAAAATGACTGTGTTTAAAAAACCCATACAACCTAAGAAATCTGATTTCAAAACTTCTTAAAATTAACTTACTTTCAATGACGTCGAAGGATCTCCTATAAACAGCATCCACTCTGTTGTGCTTTAAATATTTTCAGCCCGCCACTTCTGAAAGAAAACCTCCATCGATACGTGAAATATGTTACATAGAAAAAAAACTTCTCTCATTATATCACATGTTTCCACTAGGCCAAATCATGTTGCCGCGATTCGCAAATCTTGTAATTCTTCCAATCAAATCCCGACATTTTCTATTTTCGCAACTTTCAAAAATAAAATATTTGAGATTATTTTCACAATCCTGGACTACTAATATCTTACTCTTCTTTGTCAGTCATGTTCTCCTTTTCCTATGACACTGATACTGCTTACTATGAAGCAGACTTACTTGCATTAGGTTTATATAGTTGAATTTTTAATCGAGACAGCATTGCAGACTTACATTCCCTCTACTTAAAATTTTGGTTTTAAAAACACCAGGTAAGAATTTTTAAGGTCAAACGGCAATTTTTTTTTGAACGTTACAACAGAATCATTACAGAATGACCAGCCGTTTCCAGACTTTAAGTAAGCTGTATAATGTCCTGATGTTGTTGATGGACCATCGTGATAGATAATTGCTACAGTAACAAAAGTCCTCCCTGATATTGACAGCTGAGAAGCCACAAAATTTTTTATTAAAGTTGACAATTTTGTTCCATCAGGCCTACATCGTTGCATCATTAAAATGACATACTGGCCATATCTACGTATAAATAATGTTGACATCATATCACATTTACATTGGCTACACTCCATGTTGTGATCCGCTGCATTTACTAGCTTATTAAAGGAGACTGATTTACTGTCTGGCAAAGTTAAATATATAAATCTTTCTGAGTCTACACTAGTAGTACTTGATACCATACAGTTCTCGCAGTCATGCTGCCATTGATAAGAAAGCCCAAACAGGTGATCTACATCTACACCCTCAACTTGCAATATATCAAGCATATACATTAAAAACTCCTGACAATCTTGCTGATTATTTTCAGAGAAGTCTGTTTGACCTGAACATTCATCTAACAGATAACGAACTTCAGACACACTTTCTACTTTTGTTCGATCACTGCTACATTTCTCGAAAACAGAATTCAACAAACAGCATAAAATTTGTTCAGAATTCAACAGAATCTGTTCTTTTAAACTCTCTAGTGAAAAGAGAACATTAACCACTACATTTGCATAGCAGTTGACACCAGAACTGTTTTCAAATTGAAAACCGACAACATCTTCAACAGAATCCACTTTCTTTCTGCTAACAATTTTCGGTTCATTGACTTTTAGTCTTTTTGCAACAACCTCCCTACTATTACTGCTATTTCTACGTTTGCGGCCTACCACACGTTTCTCAAACAAAGGATATTGAGGCAAATGTGGCGCATACTCTCTTCTTAACCTATTGTATTCCTTAACACAATCTAGATCCGCACAAATGTTTGTGACATCACAGTCAATCAAGTACAATCCCGATAAAGTTCTAACTCGTGACAATGCCACATATGCCATACCCTCCTTGAACACAGAACTGCCAATATTCACCAATGCACAGTCTACACTTAAACCTTGCGATTTATGGATTGTCACCGCATATGCCAAGCAAACAGGAAACTGTTTACGGCGAACATATAAATCTTTAACAAGCAAAAACCTAGCAGAACAACGACCAATTTGCTGTACTTCCTCAATGCCATCAAATTTAATTTTTAAAAATTCTATTCCATCTCTATTTCTGTATTTCTCAAAATCAACAACATTACCCATTGATCCATTTACCAGACCTCTTTCTACATGTAAATTCCTTCTCAAAATAATTCGGCAATTTAAACACACATTCAAAGTCTTTTCAAAACCCGCTGTTTTAGATATAGTCTTCTCTAATGAATCCAATTTTGATTTCAAATTGTCTGACAAAATAATTGTTGATCCCATATGCTCTAATTTGTCGATAGCTTCAAGTTTCACAATCTCTTGCTTTTCTAAATTCAACATTTTGTTGTTGAAGATGGCACATTCTGCAAGAGTTGGCATGAGACATATCCCGGATTTCTTCTCAGTAATTTTCTGAAAAATATTCTCAGGCACAATATCTTGTTTGGGATACAAATTTGACAGTAACCGTGCATTTAAAGCTTCTTTCCCATGCTCGGTCACTTTTCCAATTCTAATATCTTGTAGAATATTCTTGTAATCTTCATCCTTTGCCTGACGCATATTTTGATGCAGTTCTGCATAATTGAAGTTTAACCATATATTGACGTTGCCAATGCTCCCTAGGCACTTCCTGGTATCTTCATGCGTGAGTATTTTGAACACAGGTTGACCTTTTACTGGTGTCAGCTGTAGAAGATCTCCGAAAACAATAATGTGTTTCCCACCAAATAAGACATCATATTCAGTTTTAAGTACTTCTTGCATTCTCAAATGCACAAAGGCAAGCATGACATTGGAAACCATGCTTACTTCGTCAATGATAAGTAGTTTCATTTTCCTCAAAACTCTTGAAACTTCACAGCAAGCATCTCCAGATAACTTGTTGTATTGTAATTTGTTGTCATGCTCCACCGGCAGCATCAATAGACGATGCAAAGTAATACCTTTAATATTATGTGCTGCCAGTCCAGTAGGAGCGGTGACAACACAAGACAGCGATGACTCAGTCCTTTCCTGCAAATAACAAGAGATTGCTTTAATGAGGAAACTTTTTCCAGTTCCCGCTTCTCCACTCACGTACAGTCGGACAGGCTTCAACGACGTACACGAGCACTCTTTCTTCTCATGACTTAATCCGTGCTCAATTTCCTTGGTAACTTCATCATATATTTTCCTCTGCTCAACGTTGAGTTGTTTTTCCAAGTCTTGTAAGTTAACTGAATCCTCCTGAGCATGTGCCATGGCTCTTTCTACTTCATTCATAGCAGTGGCAGCTTCATTTTCGATAATAGGTCCTCCAAGTGGATCTTGACTCAATGAAACAGAACTCTGACTGTCCTGAGAACTGTCTCTGGCAATCTCGGCTGCAATCGTTGCTTCCTGCTCAATTTCCAAAGTTAGCATTTCTTGATATTTAGAAAAAGCAGGACATTCTATGGACTCCTTGGCTGCATTGAAAGAGTCTTCGTAACAGAGGAAATCTCCAAGCAGTTCCTCTTCTGCACGCCAAGGCTTGAAAAGTTGCAAAAGTGCTAAATAGAAAAACTCCTTTTTTTCTGGAGATTCGCCACTTAATTTTCGATGGTTTACTAATTGGCATTTTCTTTGCTTGACCAGGCATCCCTCACTTCCAATTACAGCATACACTCCTTTCTCAATATCTTCTTTGATGTTCCTCTTGAATATATAATTTTGGAGAACCTCATATAGACAAATATTCTCAAGGTGACTGCTTCGATTTGGATAATATGTATCCAACATGTTGGTCTTCAAAATGTCGGTACTGTTTGGTTCCTTTTCTGCCAAATACTCAATTTCCCGAACAGGTTTAAGAACTCGATTTCGCGTTGCAGCAAGACCAAGACTCGCCCAAACGAGACTCCTGGATTTGGCATAGAGACTTGCTGAAGACAATCGATCAGAACATTCGTAAGCTCCGATTTCTCGATGCGACAACATCTTCAGACTGAAACTGTACAACTTCTTGCTGAGGCTCTTTTCATGGGAAATGTCCTCCCACATATCCTTCAGTTCGGTCTTTTCTTTTTTGGTGATGTAAGATGTCACATACCGAGCCACAGCCATACAGTTGTCAGCCACAAACTGTATATCCATGTTGGCATTCCACATGGACAAAATCACTGGGTTGTAGTCATTGATGTACTTGGACTCTTCGTTCCTTTTCAAATTGTATGTATTCTTGGGTGATTTCCTCGTCACATTATGTCGCAGCGAAGACATCAAACTGTTCACTCTTCCTTTAGAAATCACCGGTCGTGGAAAGTTGAAACGACATTTGGTGTAGAACTTGTCCTTGTTTCTGAATTTACGACGACAGTACTTTCCACAACGATGGCTTTGGAAACGTAGAACTTGTTCTCTTAGACTTTTCTTCTCCGTTGCGTTTGGAACAGCACACGTAGAATACTGTTCGATGAAATTCATCACTAAGTCATCCGGATCTGTTCCAAATTTAGGTGCATCCTTGATCCACAGCAACATATGTATATGAGGGGCACCTCTTGCTTGGTACTCCTTTCTCCAGAAGAAATCCAACACCTCTCCAAGAGGTGGATTCTTTTTATTTGTGATGAAAGACATCATAGCTTCAAATCTATGATTGAAGTACCTGCATACATTCACAGGATCCAAAGAACACAGTTCTCCAGGTGTCTTGAATTCAATGTTTTCAATATTTCCATTTGCCTCTCGTAGAAATTCAAGTAAGTCATCCCAGCCATACTCGGCACAGCTCAGAGTGAGGAACCATGTCGGAGTTCCTAAGTTCCTCAGCATACATTTTAAGTCACCATGACGACGGTACCAGTACTCATTAGTACCACGCTGACACGCCATGAGATTAATTAAGTGAGAATCCAAAATACTGTCTTGGACATTGACTTTATGCATAAAGTCACTTGCCGAGATGTTTCGCATCTGTATACCACTTTTTAAGATGTGGTTCACTGCATATGACAGTCCAGACAGATCGCTTTCAAACAGGAGATGAAACAAATAGGGAATGCATTGCCGAAACCTAGGATCTTCTGCATACAATCGTAAAGTCCGGTATTCAGACGCAGGAATTTCACGAGGTCGCTCATCATATCTTCCTCCTTGACCTGTGGGAAATAGCTGTGGGAAACACCGAGCTTCCAAACTTTCCTCCCAAACACTAATGGGACTCCCTTTGGCTTGTTTCATTTGAAACAACTCAATAGCATTCCCCATCACTTCCTTGGAATGCAAAGGATGAACACTATAATGTTCATATATTTCTTCACTTTTAGAGGCCTCTACTTTCTCAATTTGGCCAGCACACAAATCGCTATCCTCTTCATCACTTACTTCCTCTTCTGCAACATATACATTCTTATAGTACTTATTATTTTTCTTCAAATACACTGTTGCCTTTTTGACTTTCCTAACATCCACTAAATCTTGCCATATTTTCTTATTCTTTGTCGGAACCCCATTAACCAAGATAACCAGAGGTTCCTCTTCCACTTTTTCTATTCCAATTGTGTTAATGTTTTTGTTCAAATCTAGAGGCAAATAAACAACTCTTCCCTTTAATCCTCTCTGTAAATCTGCTGGAGGCAATTTCCCTGTCTTTGGCTCCATTCTTACAATAGCCTGAAAGGGATGGATACTTTGAATCAAAATAGATTCATAAGTATTTAAATCCTTCAATTCAGAAGGAATCTCAACCAATTCCAGATTATTATGAACTGCCCTAGCAGGCATCTGGTTTTGGTTTAATTTATTACAACAATAAGTACACACACGTTGATCCGATCCCAAATCAAAATAATTTTCTACCATCAAGTATGTGGCTAAATCCTTCCATTCACTATTATTTTCCCTTTCACTTTTTGCATATAAATCCACTACCTTAGTCTGATTCTTATAATAAGTGCGTCGACAACATACACAAGTGAAATTAGGCCTCTCACTTGATTTCATCTGAAACGTGGCAATTTCCTTCTGAAAATTATCTGTACTGGAAACCTGTACATTATCTTCCACATTACCCTCTACTTCAGGGTCAATTTGAACATTCTCATCTTTACTACCAAAGTAACAAAACTCAATTTCTTCACAAAGATTCTTCACATCTATTTCAGAACCATGCAAAAGAGCAGCACATAACTGTTTAAGCATAATTGCTGGACTCTTAGCATAATACAACATTCTCACTAATTTTCTCACTTTATTATGATGCACTGCTAGCATCCTGAAATGATGAAAAACACTCTGGCATACTCTCCTGGAAAGACAAGCCAGTGAATGACCACGCAAACCTGTCATTTGTCTCACTCTGCAAGGATCTAAATCTTGCAACAACTTCATTTTCTGCTTCAAACTTTTCTTATTAAATGTCCGTATAAAATCACATAGCAAATTGATGGAAACCTGTCGCACACTGCAAATAGAACTACACTTCCAAATGTACACAGGACCCTTAGGACGTCTTCCTAAAACCTCATCACTTAGCGCCTCTTCTGTCTCTGTTGTCACAAGTAGTTCTTTTTCAACTGGACAACCATCCTTCACTTCATAAGCTCGACCACTGATGTCAACTGCATGCACCAAATCATTATCCTGAAAATAAGTCTCCTCATTAAAAAATGCCTCAGAACTTGAACTATGCATCCATTCTCCAGAAAAAACTTCACAAAAGTTAGTACGATTTACTACTCTCTTCCATCTACTTTTTGTTTTGAAATCAGAAATTACCTTGCTTAGTTTCCTAATTCTATTGATTACCAAAATAAACAACTTTCGCTTGATTTCAAAAGCATGATCAATAATTTTCTCTACATTTTTCTTCTTCCTATAAAATGCCGCTTTCTGTTGGCCTTTCTTTTTAATATTTTTCAATAAATTAACTAATATCCTATTACGGAACATTCGTTGTCGAATGTCCCTAAACTGTTGTTTCCTTCTACTATCATGCACAGAGTTATCTCTTCCTCTACCAGTAACATTTGTGATGGGTCTCTCCTTTCCATTTAAATTACTTCTCTTTTTGTTAAGAGACACATTTTTTTGAGCAAAATTTTTTTTACTACAAATATTTCTTAAGAATGATTTCGTGCTCTTACCCGGACCTTTCTTGGTGTTTTGACAAGTATTTGGGGAAGAGGACTGCTGCAATAAAACATCATCCTGCTGTCTTTGACGTTTTCTAGCCTTTCGTATTCGACTTCTGGAAGGCATTTTCCAAACTATGAAAGAATCTGCAGTTGAATCTGTGAAAAAATATAATATAAAATGTTATTAACCACTATTACCAAACAGTAAATAAATAACAGTCATCTAAAACTTAATGCTGTACTAATTATTTAACATAGCAAATATTTTCCACCAGCACTGCATCACAAAAATGACACTCAATGGTACAAAACAGGCATACAACACTCATAAATCACTCCCTAATATTTTAAATCATTAATTCAGGATGACGATAAGATGTAGCCTATCTAAAGGTTTGTTTAGGCCCAGATCTTTGGACTGGGGTGAATGTGTGTCATTGATCCACATTCAGTCCATCACCTGTTTTGTTTATTTGAGGTGAGGCCAACACATGGTTGCAGATAAGATTTTCACTGAAAAAAAACCAAGGTAAAAAAACATGTGAAGGCCTACCAATGAAGTAAATCATTAAATGAAAACCAATACATTTCTGGAAATATGCACTACTAGTGCTTCATAAGATGTTTTGGATCATATTTATAAGTTATTTGAGTATCTAGTATGCTATTTTACATTCTTCATGGTGCAAATTTATTGTAAATACGCTCCCACCTGCGGTTGGCAAATTTAGATTTTGATTATGGGAGTTAGATAGGCATGTTAATAATTTCCCAAAAATGGTATATAACCCCAAACAACCTTTGAAGCAAATGCTCTTAGCCATGTTATCCACCTCCCATTGGATAACATGGCTAAGAAATGCTTGCAAATGTGATAAAAAAAGGCCTGCAATGCATGAATAACGCAGAAAAATCAGCGATATTCATGCATTTTCCAACAAATGCTCTTAGCCATGTTATCCACTTCCTATTAAATAACATGGCTAAGAACTGCTCAGGGCACCATGAGGAACGCTTTCCATTTAAAAAGGGAAAAATAACATCAAAGACACTAAAATGCCTTCTAAATATGAACCCAAACAACCTATGAAGCAATGTGAAAAAAAACTGCCGCAATGCATGAATATAGCAGAAAAATCAGCGATATTCATGCATTTTCCAGCAAATGCTCTTAGCCATGTTATCCACTTCCAATTAAATAACATGGCTAAGAACTGCTCAGGGCCCCATGAGGAACGCTTTCCATTTAAAAAGGGAAAAATAACATCAAAGACACTAAAATACCTTCTAAATATGAACCCAAACAACCTATGAAGCAATGTGAAAAAAACGGCCACAATGCATGAATATAGCAGAAAAATCAGCGATATTCATGCATTTTCCAGCAAATGCTCTTAGCCATGTGATCCACTTCCTATTAAATAACATGGCTAAGAACTGCTCAGGGCCCCATGAGGAACGCTTTCCATTTAAAAAGGGAAAAATAACATCAAAGACACTAAAATGCCTTCTAAATATGAACCCAAACAACCTATGAAGCAATGTGAAAAAAAACGGCCACAATGCATGAATATAGCAGAAAAATCAGCGATATTCATGCATTTCCCAGCAAATGCTCTTAGCCATGTTATCCACTTCCTATTAAATAACATGGCTAAGAACTGCTCAGGGCCCCATGAGGAACGCTTTCCATTTAAAAAGGGAAAAATAACTTCAAAGACACTAAAATGCCTTCTAAATATGACCCCAAACAACCTATGAAGCTCTAACAGTACATATCCTGAAATTTAATTCATTTCAAAATTCGTTTTTAAACACAGCATATAAATCAATTGTATACCTGCATTCATGAAGAAATGACTAAAAATGTCCTTGAGACACATGAAAGTGTTTTCTGGAATGCCCTAGCACCATTTTTGGGACACTATTAACATGGCTAGGTAACTCCCATAATCAAAATCTAAATTTGCCAAGCACAAGTGGGAGCGTATTTACAAGACACTTGTCCCATGAGGAACACTTTACATTTTAAAAGGCGAACACAACATCTTAGACACTCAAATACCTTATAAATATGGCCCAAAACAACCTATGAAGCTCTAGCAGTACATATCTAGAAATGTAATTGATTTCTTAAATCGTTTTTAAAAGCAACATATCTGTTTCAGCTTACATAACAGACCATGAAATGGCCTCCATGTATTACAATATCTTGTGTAACTGCATGCCAGAATGTTACACCAAATATGCAATTATAATTTCTCTTTGAAACTAATTCTATTAGTATATCACTAGAGACAAAACCACATTTTAAAAACACAGCTTTCTTCATCATTTTCTCCTTAAATCATACTATTCTCTATCTAAATTAAATAAATCTTTTCTCACCTTAGCAAATATTTTTTGAGTTTTGAAAACAGTCTCAGAAATACACCAAATTGTCTTCAGCAGAAGAAAAAGGATGCACTCCAAAGGCTGCAGCTATTGAAAGCACAGAAATACAGATATTCTTTTCACATATCTCTCATATTAGCCAATCATACCTCTTCCCTCACTTTTTTCAAATCAAAACCCTTCCCCCCTCTGCCCTGTCTGCCTTGTTTCCATAGCAACCACCTCCTGGAAGACCTCTCATGTTTGCAAATTCACACAACAATGTTTCAATTGAACTCTGAACTCTCAGTGCACCTGCGTATCCAGTGCAATCTTTCATTAAATGTTTCTTCCTTGACCATTCAAATTACATCTTTCAAAGAACACATCCATGCACCCTAACTTTCTGTTTTCAGAAATGGAAATGCACCAATCACTGCTAATGAATCATTAGCATTGTAAATCCACAGTTTTTTTTCTTTAGAAACTCCTACTGTTTCAACTGCCCTTTCATTACCACACTTCATCTGACTGCAGAACAACCTTCTTCCACCATGTTTAACGTCTGGATTGTTGGACATAGTTACATCCACTGGGCTCAAAGGTATGCTGAGAGCAGAAATTTACACAACCTCAATTTACAAGATGTGGAAATTAAGTGGTTGGGCCAAAGAGGATTAAAATGTCACCAATTGATACCATTGGTGAAAACCTTTATGCATTTGCCAAAACCTGACCTGTTAATAGTGCACTGTGGAGGTAATGATTTGGGCACTTTGACAGGGGTAGGTCTGGAAATGCTTTTAAAGGACACCTTGGAGCAATTAATGGCACTTTTTCCTCAAACTGCCTTGGTATATTCCAATATATGCCAAAGACAGAAATGGAGGTGGTCCAACCAATTTTGTCCACAAATTGAGAAAGCGAGGAAGCATGTAAACAAATCTGTTTCAGCTTACATGAGAGACCATGGAATGGGCTCTCTGTACAACAATAACTTGCGTTACTACATGCAAGATATCTACAGAGGAGATGGAGTTCACTTCTCAGATGAGGGCAACAGAATTTTCATTCTGAATTTAAGACTCTGCATTGGTACCTACTTATAAGTACCTAAATGTACCATAAACCCAAAAGCTCTTCTCAGAGCTACCCTACATCTGATCACTCACAATTATTATTTTTCTCTAACTTTTTTCACTAATTTTCCACAAAATTCGCTCCCCGGAGCGCTACCCGGTTCGCTAACCGAAAGCTAACCTCGCGGAATTTTTTTAAAAAAAATTTTTTTTCCGCACATATAAGCCTCCTCAGCCACGCTCAGAAAACCTAGGGGGTCAAGATAAGTCTACCATGACCCCTTCTACCCATTCTAAACATTATTTGCCCTCCATCTTGTATCTTAATGCGAACGAAACACAAAATGGTGGACTCCCGTGACGCTTAAGGTTCGCTAACCGGGCAGCTTCCCGGAAAGCGGTCCTAAAAAAAGGCGGGAAAGTAATTTACAGAATAACGACTAGAAACACTCTCACCAAATATAGATTAGCTCATACTACATAACAATCCCTTCCATTCTCACAAATTTCATTGAAATTCCATTTAGCCATTTAGCCTGTAGACCTCTCCAAGTACCGTGAGGTAAATTACTTCACAAAACACATCTGAATTGTTGGAATTGACAACCAATGAAAATGTTACTTTCATTTTCTACTTTTATTACCTGACATTTGATTGGTTATATACCTGTATATATATAAAGGGAGAGAAGGAAACACAGCCATTTTGACTACTACTTCTTGTTGTACCTCCTATTTCAAAAGCTTCAAAAAACTTCAACTTCTTTGTGAAGGTAAGTTATAATTTAATATATTGTGCACTATGACTTAATATAGTAGACTTTTTCTGCTACATATACACTATCCCTCTGTAGTAGTAGTGTCTTGGTTAAATCACATACACTTTTTTTTAGTCCTATTTCCACTCTCATACTATACACTGCCAAAAGATAAATTCACTGATAAAAACTGCCTATCTAAAATTAATCCCAACAGTGCCCTATCTCTACTAATATATATTTTTTTAATCCAAATTTCAGGCAAAATGGAAGGCGAGCAGCAAGTTTCATTTTCGATTGAACTGAAGGAGAGCAGCCAAGACAAACTTGATGACTTTATGGATGACAGTAGAGACCACGAACTTCTACAATGTGTTGAAGCAGTAGACAACTTGCTTCAAAATGAAAAACAATTACACCCTATAATAAATTATGACATTTCTGACAATGAAATGTTAGAAAATTTAATAAAGTATGAAACACAATCATAATAAAAAAAATAAATAAATAAAGAAAACAAAAAAAAACAAGAAAAACAACAAACAATTAACATACAGTATTAGAAAAGTCTTTCATTCTTTTATCCATAAAGTTCGCTGCCCAGAAAGCTATCCGGTTCGCGAACTTGGCGCTTACCACGCAAAAAAAAATTTTTTTTTTTGGACCCTCCTAGGCCCTTTTAAAACCTCCACATAAAACCTAGGGGGTCAACGAGGATCTACTATGCCCCCTTATGGTAATTTCCCCCTTTGTTTTGGCCTCCTCTTGTCTCTCGATCCTACCGAGAGACAAGATGGCGGCCGCTCCGGACTGTTTAGAATGTTGACAGACACCGGAGGGCCAATCAGCTTCTCATCGCAAAGTTCCGTTACGCGAAAGGTTCGCGAACCGGATCGCTGCCCGGAGCGCTGTTACAGATATATATCTTGATTTAAACGTTAATTTCTCAAAATCCACTGAAGCACATATATTGAGACCTAGCAAAGGCACATCGGGCTAACAGTCCCTACAATTTTGCCAAGTTTCGTGAAAATCCATTCAGCCGTTCGGGCTAAAAGTGAGTCCAACCGCCCTATGGAAATTAACATGGGAAAAAGGCGTTTTGGGACCCCCCTTTTTTCTCGGCCCCCCCTCCACAAAACCCCCCCAAATTTTCAAGGTCTGCTCAGAAACAAAATGTGCCATTTTCCTGAAAATTTCAGCCAATTCCGTCCACGAACGCAAAAGTTATTAGGCATAGAATTTTCAGAAATCCCATAGGGAAAAAATCCTAACTATATATACCTACTGGCGACCGCCAGTAGGTAATATATATATATATATATATTTTGTGCATTAATACTTTGAAAAACTATAGTACGGCGAACCAGCAAAAGCTGTTGCAAAGGCCAGATCTAAGAAGATACTGCGCAGTGCTGCATGTAGATTAAATCACGGAGGACTGAGGTAGGACTTCCACACATTAATTTAAGCTTTGCAGGGATTTCGGAGCTTCAATTGCCTCTAAACATTTACAGGACATTTTGGAGTGAGTTCATGAAGGTAAAGTCAATATTTGTGTCCCCGCTACACATAAAAGGGAAGTAAAATAATAAAAATATGTTGTCCTTCGCAGCAAATATATATGGGCTCCATCAATTACCCTATACATTTCTAAACAACTGTTTAGATTTTTTACGATGTTTCATTATCTGTTATCAAGAACCTCCTAGAAGAATTTAGTCCTCTACACAGGTTATAACAAATTATGAAGACTCTAATCCTCAAGGTTTACATACAAGATACTTTTTCTCACACAAATGATAGTCACACTCTTCTTTTAAAGCATTTTTTGATCTATTATTCTGCCCTTTTTAAAACAGGCCCTGCTCATTCATGCTGTAGTCAAGGAGTTTTAGAATATAAAACCCATACAATTAAATTTAAAAACCATTATTATTATTTATTATTATTATTAGGACTTATAACGTGCAACAAATCATCCCAGAAGAGATCTCTTGGCGCTTTGGCGACACAGTGATAGCGGCTGGGACAGGGATTACAGCTTAAAAAAACACGTTTTTAGGAGCTTCTAAAATTGTTGCAGACGCGCAGCTCGTCCGGCAGCCGATTCCAGTGGAGAGGGGCTAGATGCAAGAATGTTCGATCTCCCGTTTTGGTTTTCCTGATTTTACATGGGAGAAGCAGATTCCAGTTGCTAGATCTTAGTGATCGAGCAGGTGTGAAGGCTATAATTTCCCTCCTTAAATATAGCGGACCTGTCACCCTCCCGTGATCTAAACACCATCATTAGTAGCTTAAACATTGCTCTCTTCCTCACAGGCAGCCAGTGCAGCTGTTTCAGTAGAGGGCAGGAGGGTGTACGCCTTGATTTATTAAGGACCAGTCGTGCTGGTGTATTTTGCACTACTTGTAGCCTCGCCGCTAAGTCCTCTCTGAGTCCTACTGGAAGTGCATTGCCAAAATCTGGTCTGCTGACTAGTAAGGCCTGTACTAAGGTCTTTCTGTCCTTCACAGGGATCCATGGGAAGATTTTCCTCAACATCCGTATGATACCAAAGCAGGTTCCAGATACTGATTTCACATGCTCCTTCACCGAGAGCTTGCTGTCGTTCAGTATACCCAGGTTCTGTGCCTGTATTGTTGGGTTAGGTGCCTCCCCCAGTTCCGATTGCCACCAGCTAAGGAGTATATCTCTGTGGCCTTACTGAACGGGAGGATCTCTGTTTTATTGGAGTTGACCTGCAGAAAATTCTCTATCATCCAGGTGGCGATTTGCAACATACCGGCTTTGAACTTAACTTGCGTCTCCACTGGGTCCATCTCGATGGGGACTATCACCTGCGTCTCATCCACATACGAGATTGTCTCAAAGTCCCAGGATCTAATGATGGTGGCCAGTGGAGCCACATAGATGTTGAATAAGGTGTGGCTTAAGATTGAGCCATGCGGTACCCCCTAGTCTACTGCCGTGGTCTGGGAGACAAATAAGTATAATTGGACACATTGAGTTCTGTTGTTAAGGAAGCTCTACAGCCATGTCCCGGCTCGTCCTCCGACACCAATCTCCTGCAACCTGTCCAACAGGATACGGTGGGAGATAGTGTTGAAAGCCGCCATTAGATCCAGAAGCACCAGCATAGTGGGGGTCCCTCTGTCCAGTGACATCCTGATGGTGTCCGTGACCTCCACCAATGCTGGCTCCGTGCTGTGGGCTGCACGGAATCCTGATTGTGAGGGGTCGAGTACACCATGCAGTTCTAGGTATCCCATCAGTTGCTTATTTACCAGTGTCTCCATGACCCTGGAGCTACTTGGAAGGAGCGAGATTGGTCTGTAATTTTGCAACTCTTTCGGGTCTGCCAGCGCCTTTTTTAGCAGAGGTTTTATTTGCGCCTTTTTCCAGGTCCCTGTGAAGGTGGCGGTGGCCAAGGAAATGTTGCAGACCTCGGTTAGTGAGGGAGCTAGGATTGAGGCTAGTTCAACCGTTATAAACCGCCTCACCAGGTCTGTGGGTGTGCCGGATTTAGTTCGCGCCAGCAAGGTTTCCACTTGCTCTATGGTGATGATTGTAAAGGAGTCTAGTCTGGGTAGTGAGGGGTCTCTTCCAGAAGGGGGTAACCCATTAGAATATTTTCCTATCATCATGGAGCGGTATATCTTATCAATCTTGTCCTTGAAATGATTTGCTAGATCATTACATAGTGTTTGAGTAGGAGTGGTGGATGGTGTATTTACTTTAGAGTTTCTGATCTCCTTGAGTATTTTGAAAAGCTGTTCGGAGGAGTTCTTGGCCTCCTGTATTCACGAGCCTAGATGGTCTCTTCTAGCTGTATTACAGTTTTTTAAGAAAACTCTATGTGACGCAGAAAACGACTGTTTGTCCTCGGGCCGCTTGGTTTTCCTCCATTTTCTTTCTCTGCCCCTACACTGGGCCTTTTCTTTTTTAAGAGTCTCGGAGTACCAGGGGGCAGAGCTAACCCTGTCCTGTGTCCGTATTGCTCTAAATGGTGCAATAATGTTTAGAGTGTCTTCTTTACTCATTTGCGGTTTACATTACTCCAATGCAAATTTTCACAGAAAACATCAACTAATTGGTTTTGGGGAAGCAATACTGCCTAGATTAAGGAATAACATTTTAAAATTGCTAAAGGACAGACACAGTGGCATTTTAAAAGCAATACACTTTAGCCCTGTTGAAAAGGATAAATTGTATGCTGATGTGAGTTCCCTGCGGAGCTCAATGTGGTTCACACCTATGTTAGCCTAACTGTAGGCCACTTTTGCTTTGCACGTGTTACGAAGTAACAAGTCTGTTTTTGGGCCCCTATTATTTTAGAAATAGGGTGCACATGCCTTTGTCACTCAGCACTTCTTACTGGGACTCAGTATGGACATTGTGTACAAGGTCGAACAACATTATGACCTGTTTTTCTCTGTGGCCAGTCACTAATACACTCTAACACATAGATATAACTGAGAGACCCAGCAGCTTGCTAGCACGGCATTTCTTATCATAGAATCCGAGACTTGCCATTTTGAAAACAGAGAGGAGGATTTCAAGCAGAGGAAAGTTCCGGTAAGAGCTTGCTAGCTCTCCACAATCTGAGATGCAGACCAGATAGCTGCAAATGCCCGGTATGGGCAAAGCTACACAAATCAGCAACTGTAAGCTCTATTTAGGTCTTCTACAGCTGCTCCGTGAGGTATCTCTACCATGTTGTTTGTAGAGTTTTGTCTTTTGTCACCAATTTGGAGAGTTTTGATGGCAGGATTTTTAAAGAAAAACACGTTTTTTGAAGTTAGCTATATTAAGTAAATTATGATAAGAAAGGATTATCTAAGTTTGTTTCATGAGAGTTTATTAAGATTTATTAACACAATCCAAAAGTTGTGAAGGGAATGATTGACACTTTGGGTTGTATATTATTGTTACACCTAGCATTCCACCACTTTTATTGTGATTATTTTCCCAGTAAGCTTGCAAGAGAAAATCAACAGCAAGAAGTTGGTCCAAATCATCTCAATTGGAAGGGGGTCTTATCCAGGGCTATCACAAGGTGATGCGGAAGAGCGAATGTTATGCCTAAGACCCGGTGCCCTTGAGCAAAACTAGAATCAAATGCATCTTTTTCTCTTTCACAGAATACATTCTTTCACTACTTAGAAAGAGGTTCTTCTTGCACCTGAAAAAATGACCATGGAATACATTCTTTTACTATCTAGAAAGAGGTACCCTTTGAATCTCGTAAACATGGAAGATTCCTCAAGTGAGCCCAGCATGGGTCCCACGTTAAGTTTTGGCCTCAGACCTCACAAAAACCGTTGAAGAGAACTCATAATTTCTCTCTTTGTTACTGTCACACTCCTTTTCAGGCCACAGTAAAATTCAATGACACTGCTCAGCAATTAAAAAAATACATATTTTAGCATTGTGATAGCAGTCTAGAAATGGAACTGCAGCAACCAAAAATATGGTTTGGCCTAAAAAGGAAACAGAACTTGCATGATCACCTGTTGTTTTCGTTTTCACAAAATCAAATTGTACATTCGTGAAACATCTTTTCTCAGGATATGTAGGCAGTGCCTACAGAAACATTGGTAAAATTGTCCTATTTTTTACATTTTAATAGCTGAAAACATACTGATTATTCCCGGTTAGTTCTTCTTAATACTTTAGCCAATGCAGACGATTCGTTGTCCTTTTTTAAGGTCACGGGAGAACAATGTCCCAAGTTACCGCCATTAATTAGTCCAAACCGTGGGCCCCAGAGACAGTGATCAAACTGAAAGAATTCATGAGTGCATATCATTACCAAACACGGGCTATTGATCATTTTAAGCTTTTAAATGTTAAGGAAGGAACAATGCACCATTCCTACGAGTTAAATGAGTCTCTTTTTCTGTTTAAGAAATCTTTCCGACATAATGAACTTTAAAGGTCTGGATAATGGCATACACACTTCTCAAATGAAGCATTTTTCTCCCAGTAAGCATTTAATTGTGCTTAAAATTAGGCATTTAAATTTTTTAATGTTGATATAGCTATATCCTACAGCTGTTTAAAGACCCCTTCTGCCTGCTACATTGCTTTTGCCATTAACATTTTGATAATGCTAGACTGAAATTTGCTGCAATAGCAATTTAGCACTTCCTTGCAAATCACAGGACAGTTGTGTAGCAAATGGGTTATATTCTTATAGTTAAAAAAAACCTCTGCTCTCCACTTGCACCATTAAAAAGCTATTGTAAAGGTATTCCATACAATTATGTTAATTCGCAACTTCGTTTTATATAGAGGTTGTAGCCATGCCAGATAGCAAGACAATTCTTAAGAAATAAATGTATATACAATGATTTCAAATAAAAATCTTCTATGTACTGTTGTTAAAAGCTAGGCAATTGTAGAAGAGTTGATAGTTTTGCTATCACTAATACATATATTGCCACACTGTCAGGCTTATATTTGGTATAATCAGTAACAAGCTCTAAAATGATACAATACAAGGTGCCCTGGAATGTGTGAGGGGGGGGGGATGTTGGTGGGAGCGATCAAAAAGCATTTGAGCTTTATTTCTGCCCACAAATTACATTGCTATTACAGATGGGATGGCAGAGCAAAATGTGTAATAGCACAACCCCATGGGTTGTTCTCTATTTGCCTGAAGGCAGGTCCATGCAAATGAGGGAATGTCTTTCTGCCCACACCAAATTACAGACGAGGTTCAAGGACAAAGATGCCATTGGGATGATGAACCACATATTAGGTAATACACAGTCAGTGCTCCTTCTGAGGGTGACCCACGGGCAGGTGGGCATAGCTGCTCCAGGAAACCCACAGACATCCTCCAGTACATGGGTGCAGTCACACACTGTAATAGTGGTAGAAATTGGGTTGTTGGTTGATTGTGGTATGATCCCTGTTCAAGTAGCAACCACAATCTTCGTCATGGTAAGAGGCAGGCAATCCCTAAATTAACCTGTGCTCTCACTCTGTTAGCTTGGCACAGAACAGTCAGTCTTATTTTAGAGGTAGTGTGGAAAGATGTTTGTGCAACAATTCAAATAGTAACACAATGAAAGAACCACACAAAAAGATCCCACACCAGTTAGAAAATATATTTGACTTTTAATTATTAAAACAAGACCAAAATAACAAAAATCCAATTAGTCAAACTAGAGATATTGATTTTTAAAGTTTGTAGTAAAAAATAGTGTGAAAAAGAACAAAGTGCAATGGAGGATATCTGATCGCACCGGACAGGGACAAAATCACAAGCAAGTTCAGGCTGATTGCAATGGAGCTGAGGCCAGCTACAAGGACCCAGTTATGACCGTCGAATAGAGTACTTTTGATCCTGATTGAGGATGATGGAGGGAAGGCCGCCTTGGTTCTATTAGACCTATCGGCGGCATTCGATACGGTCAGCCATGAGACTCTCCTGAACCGTCTGAGAGAAGCAAGGGTCCATGACTCAGCCTGTGCCCTCCTCGCATCCTATTTAGGGAACAGAACTTTCTCGGTAGAACTAGGAGAGGCAAAATCCAAATTATTTAGTTCACCATGTGGGGTTCCTCAGGGGTCCTCTTTGAGCCCCACCCTTTTTAATTTATATGTTGCACCACTGGCAGAAATTATAAGGGGTTGTGGCTTTACTTCAGTATCCTATGCCGACGACACCCAGATACTGGTGTCTATCAGCAAGGATGTGAATGAGATGGCAGAAAAATTTAAATTGTGTATGTCACAGGTTAGCCAGTGGATGCTGAATAATTGCCTAAAGCTTAATGGGGACAAGAGCGAGGTGATGCTACTGGTGGGTGACGCAAACATCTGGTTTCCGGCCTGGTGGCCTGATAACCTGGGCATCTGTCCAGATCCATCAGAAAAAGTGAAAAATCTGGGCATTACTCTTGACACCAAACTTTCATTTGATGCCCAAGCCAGCAAACTGGCCTCAACAGTCTGGTTCATATTAAAAATGATTAAAAAAATACTGCCGTACTTACCAGAGGATTCACGAAAGACAGTGGTGACAGCTCTAGACTTGTTGAGGTTAGATTATGGGAATGGTCTGTACGCCGGGGCTAGAGTACAGATCCTAGCCAAACTACAACGCCTGCTGAATGCAGCCACAAGGCTGGTGCTTGACATCCCTAAATATGAGCCAATTGCCCACAAACTGAATACCATACACTGGCTCCCAATAGTAAAAAGGGTGCAGTTCAAATCGTTGTGTCTGGCCTACAAGGCGCTTCCGGGATCAGGCTCACAATTCCTGAAGACCCACTTGAAACTGTACGAACCGGACAGACTTCTTAGATCCAGCCAAATGAAACTAATCAGAGTCCCAAAATTTAGACGGGCCAGTTGGGGCGGAAGAAGTTTCCTGGTGCACACAGCCGGGCCTGGAACCGGCTGCCTCTATCTATAAAAAATAGCCCATCTCTGGGGTCCTTTAGAAAAGCAGTCAAAAATTGGCTATTCACTGCGGTTACCTAGGTTGCCCATCTCAGAAGTTTGCAGTCTGTCATAGCGCCAAGACGCCTCCGGGCATTCACGCGCTTTACAAATGGATAAATCAAATCAAATCAAATCAAATCTAAGTTCAGTCGCAGCTGCTACCTGGAAGCAGCAGTGTGGCGGGTCTGGTGTAATGGGTTAAAACATTTTTTTTACCTCCTGGCATGCCTGCCCGCCACCTCTTCAGCGTCCTCTTCCTGGCTTCAGCCAGGGGCTGGAGGGGTGGGCATGTTCTCCTTGCAGGCTGTAATGCAGTCTGCACGGAGAACAGGGAAAGTATGCATGGCTGTTTTGGATGGCCCGACCAAACATTCATTGCACACTTGCTACAACTCCGTCCCTGCTCTGCAGCCCAGCTCCGCCCCCTCACGCAAGATGCCACATCAGGAGAACAAAATGAAATTATAATAACATTAGTTATTATCATTGATAATATCAATGAATAGTTATTATCATTATATTTTTTCCTTTCTTTTGCTCCTTCAAACCAGTGTTGGACGCTCCTCCGCCTTAGCGGCAGAGCTGTCAAAGTTGAAGATGTACACAAAGAGGGAGACATTACTGTACTACTTCGAGGAGTTATCATACCTGTGAACAAAGTGCGGGCCCCAGTGAAATACACAGGACCGATTAAAATATGAACTTATAAACAGCATCTAGAGAACAACATTTTACGAGATCTAGTCTGACCAGTTATTTTTTGGGTTGGGTTTCAACTTACTCCACATCACGCCTACTTGGACCAGTACCATTATCAAGTGGCCAACAAGGCACATTGAAATATGCATATTTACCCTGGGAGAATATGCCTCAATTAAGTTGTGGTACACAAAAACTTGCCAAAGTAAAGTGGTAGATACAAGCCGTTTTATACTACTTTTCTCATTTGCTATATAAAAAGACACATATTCACCCCGGGAGAATCTATCTCAGTAAAGATTGTGATTCGAGAAAAACTTGCCAATGAGAGGCGGCATACACAAGCCATTTTATTCTACTTTTTTCATTTGCCCTGATGAAGTTCCCAGTATGGAAATGAAACGCGTTGATTGGAGTGTCTATGTTTGATGACTTTTATACAATTTGAAATAAAGAGAATATTTTTTCATCTACATTTGACTATTGGACTTTTGAGCTGCGCACCCCCATTGAACATAAAAACAATTCCCTGATCTGGAGCACAGTGACGTCACGCGGCGACTGGCTTTGGGTAGCTTGCTCGGCCAACTCACTGACTGGAACTGGTGTGAGGTGCGGAACGAGGGGTCTGCCGTTGCTCCACTTGACACGAAGTTGAAGATGTGTGGAGCAACAAAAGAGGTGCATAGTTTCCGAGATGTAGCAAGGCTGCCATGCGAGGTCCAGTTGAGTCAGCATATTATTATTGATATTGTGTGTTCTTAGCCTTGGAAAAGCCCATATGGGGCGAAACGTGCGTCGGCTGTGAAGAACCTGGTTTTAAAAAAAGAAATAAAGACTGATTTGTATCTACACCACGTGATTCCTTTCAGATTAAGAAATTGTACTTGGGTGCACACATTACACATGAATAAAAGAAACTATTGATAATGTGCACTGATATGATTTCCTGCTTTCATGGATGTGACATTTCATAACACCTTAGGTGGGCAGATTGTCATTGGTTAATGCTGTAGAAGGATAAGCATTTTTCATATCATAGTTGCACTTCAGAGAAATTGGAGTATCTGCATAGATATTGTTTTTGAAGAACAAGGAGACAAATGTTGATGTGCAGATCAATTATAGCAAATCCTTCTTTTCTTTCTTTGTAAACACTGACTTGTTCACCATGTGTGTTCACCATGTGTATAATTGAATCATCAGAAGTACCTGTCATGTGTGACCTTGCCGTCACTATTGTTTGGTTTTGCCATGTCGTTGTGGAATTGCTATGAGCATCTGTGTAGCTTTTATATTTTTCATGGTAAATGTGTATGTTTCTAAGTGTCAACAAGCGCTGTGTGCACTGTCTCTATCACTTATTGTTTTTATGATTCACCGACACAGTATTGTACATTGATTCGGTTTGGGTTCTTTCTCTTTTTACTTTGCTACACATTTCGGGTGCATATGGATTTTCACTTGTATGAAGCTTCTCTTTTTACTGTCCGGTGTCTATTCTTACTATCTTTATTGAGAAGGAACACATGTGTTGCTCAAGAGTCCCATTTCTATGATTGTGGGATATGCTGGTCACATGATGGTTGGCAATTCCTCGCTGAGATAAAGCGCCAGACAGCGTGCACTAGTTTACACGTCTTCTCCTGAGATTTTCCTCACGGACTGGCCTTTGGATACTTCCATTACAGATCGTTTCCTATCTCTTTGAAACAGTGAGCTACTTGGGGTTTGCTTTGCAGTGACTGAGTTGTTTCTTTTTGAGTTTCGTTCTGACACCGTTGTTTATTCGTAGCTTGTGTTTTGTTGGACCATAATACCAGTCAGCCATTGTCTTATACGGGTGAAGATATGTCTTGGGGCATATATATGTAACTGCTTGAGATACTTGGTTTCGTCTGGCACTCGTGTTCTCCCTAACCCTACATACATTCAGTAGATTTTGATGGATATGCCGGTTAGTGGTGTTTATTGTGAATTTATATGACATACAGTGGTAATACATGGTCCCACATGCATCAATATGGGCTTTTGCGATTTCTAATTTGCGAAAAATAGCGATTCGGAAATTAGAAATCGCAAAAGCCTATGCATGAATATTTTTGCATTTTTTTATGCAATTCGGTAAAAATCGCTATTTTTACCGAATCGCATAAAAAATGCGATTTTCAAATTGCAAATTCGCAATTCCCATTCATTCCTATGGGCTGAAATGCCCATAGGAATGAATGGGAAATGCGAATTCGCAATTTGAAATCGCAATTCAACAAAGCATTTCAAGGGTGGAGAGGGGGGTCCAAATGACCCCCCCTGCACCCATGAAATGCACTTTTACCTATAAGTTACATGCACACAGGTCCTAAGGACATGTGTGTCTGTAATTTAACAGTTTAAAAAATGCATTTTTGTGCATTTTTAAACAATTTCGCAAATTACCACGAGGTTCAACTTCGTGGTAATTTGCACTTGCAATTTCAAATTTCGCAATTTGAAATCAAATGATGCATAGCATTTCAGAAATCGCAAAATTGCAATTTCTGAAATGCTATCGCAATTTTAGAAGTCGCAAAAAAGTTGCGATTTCTAAAAAAGCATGATGCATCTCAAAAAGCATTTTTGGAATCGCAAATGGCCGATTTTAAGGAATCGCACCGTTTGCGACTCCAAAAATGCTTGATGCATGTGGGCCATGGTGTCTTCCACACATGTTTTCTTTGCACATACTCAGAGGTCTCTGAGGTTTTTTTACTGTTATGTATACTTTCGACTTTGGGAGTGTTGGTGCGTTACATCTTAAGTTCCTCTGTGTATCGGTGTTATGTTCACATGCCCTGCCCCCGCTTTAGCCTTCTTTTCTTTTCTCTATATTACATTTTGCATTAGAAGTTATACGAAAAATTTCTTTTTGACATTGATTTTTACTGATTCCCCTGATGGAGGTAATGCCTGAAATGCATTGGGATCAATCGTTTTGACAGGTTCAGCTTTTGTTATCATGGAATTCCGTTCCTTCTGATGAACTATATTGCACCTGGAACAGTTGGAAATAAAGCAGATTGAGCAATATTCAACGTCTGTCATTGCTTGGATTGCCAAATGGATTAATGGATTCATCTATTGTTTATATTGTTAATTATTGATTGATTTTGATAAACTTGTTCCACATTGTGTTGTTGACATTGTGTACACTTGTATATTGACTTCTAGTAGTGCACCTAGTGTCCAGGATATACATCCTGGTGTGTTTTAACTTTCTAAAAGTGGGATTTTCAGAATTAAAATAAAAAATCCAACTTCACCATAAATTACATTAGGATTCCAGAGACACCAAACTTGAAGCAATCATCTCTTCCCAGGTGAAATTTGCACTTATCAAATGTAATAATGTAATCCCAATGTTATCCTATGGGCGATATAGGCCTTGTAGTAGTGAACAACATATTTAAGAGTTTTTCACTACCAGGACATGTGCAACTTAAAAGTACATGTCCTACCTTATAAATACATTGCACCCTGTCCTCTGGGTTGTGTAGGGCCTACCTTAGGGGTGACTTATATGTATAAAAAGTGAAGGTTTGGATCTGGCAAAAGGTTTATTTTGCCAGGTCAAAATGGCAGCGTAAACTGCACACACAGGATCTGCAATGGCATGCCTGAAACATGGTTAGAGAGCTACTTTAGTGGGTGGCACAAGCAGTGTTGCTGGCCCACCAATAGCATTTAATTTATATGCCATGAGTGCATGTTGTACACTTTACTAGGACTTAAAAGTAACTTAAACATGTCAATTGGGTATGATCCATTATTGCTACATTTAGGGTAGAGAGGACATACACTTTAGCACTGGTTAGCAGTGGTAAAGCACACAGGGTCCTAAGGCCAACAAAAACAAATTCAGCAAAAAGTAGGATGAGGAAGGCAAAAGATTTAGGTGTGACCCTGCAGAAAGAGCCATTTTCCAACTCATAGCCATTGGGAATTACTGCACCTCCTTAAAAAATGGTTGTGTGACTCTGCCAATGAAAGACAGAGCCACGGTTTGGGACCACATCTCCATCTGTCACTAAAATGCTATCCACAAAGAACATGCAAAAAGTGAATGTTTGCGTTGGTGCTGGGGATATCGCATTTATTTACCTAGTTGGGAGCAATATCCCAGTTTACACACCGTGCACACCCAGGTAATGCTGCTTAGAGTGATGGGGCACCAGAAACCATATCATGATGAGCTGTGCCTACTCAGAGCAGAGTCCAGTTCCTGTTTTTCTGCATCTGTGGTGACTAAAGTTCAAACATATGACTTGGAATTTCTTCGAGTTAATGCATGAACTTGAGACAGAACGAGTCAGAAATGGTGCAATTTAATGCATAAACCTTTGACCGAAGAAGACAGAAACAGAGTGAGACAATCTCAACAAGCTTTTCTGACAGGTTCTCTCTAAAGTGAATGCATTAGCTTAGAACAATTTTTACTTAAATGTAAGAACTTCAGATGCGTTATACACAAAGAACAGGCACACAACTCAATGCTTAATGTGTGCACCTGACCATGATCTGGCCCCTGAAAGGCATCCCAAGCTTAGTGTTCTTTGAATTCAGCCCTATCCTTACTGTACATACACAAAAAGTGTTGATGACAACTCTGGAGGGACAACACTGCAAACGAAGGGCCATATTTATGACCCGGGAGCCGCTCGTAGGCGTGGAGACTTTTGCATCCTTATATCCCTCTGCCTCATGGACATTTGACATCGGAACTCTGCCTCATTGACTGGAACCTTTTGATTGGGGTTGTGAAATCCCCCTGTGTGTGCCGGGTCGGGACTGCGAGCTCCAGCGGGCCTTGCGGTGTGGGAATTGGCCGCAGCTGGAGACTCTTCCCGTTCCCCGCCCTAGTCACTTCATAACGCCTCGCGGCCCCCGCTTTGCGGGAGCCGCGTGTAGGCGTGGAGACTTTTGCATCCTTATATCCCTCTGCCTCATGGACATTTGACATCGGAACTCTGCCTCATTGACTGGAACCTTTTGATCGGGGTTGTGAAATCCCCCTGTGTGTGCCGGGTCGGGACTGCAAGCTCCAGCGGGCCTTGCGGTGTGGGAATTGGCAGCAGCTGGAGACTCTTCCCGTTCCACGCCGTTAATCTAATCAATTTAAGTTACGCCCATTGACGCGCTAGCGGGACGCGCGCGGGTCGACGACCGGGACGAAGCCCGGGCAAAGGGCGGGCCGTCTTAGGCCGTCTGAGGCCGATAGAGGTCGGGTTTGGTCACCCCTCTTTCATGTGAGTCTTGGACTCTATTGTATTGATACATGTTATACTGGGGTTTGTTGAGTTGCCCTATCATAATTAATATATTTGGGTTTGTTGTAATTGCTTCCCATACTGGTTGTATCTCTGCGGTTGGCTCTTTGTTTGAGTTGGTTTGTAATAATGCCTTTACGATCTGGTAAAGAAAGACTGGTACAAGTCTCGACATCAAATGGGGTGTTTACCGGCACTATTGATCACTTTTTTAAACGAACAACATGTATTTTGGAAAAGGAAATTGCCCTAGCCGAAAAACACCTATCTATCGACCTTGTAACTGGGAAGCGGTCATCGCTGGGGAAAATAGGGCAGGCAGCATCTCCAGGTCCACTATGCCAACTTGATCCTAGTGTTAACACATGTATAAGCCCAGATTTGGTGCCAGTGGATCCGGAGTCTGATGTAGCCATTCATGCCATGGAGATATCAACGAACAATTCCCTTCTTAACGACTTACTGAATATTGATGATTGCTCTGTAATATCCATTTCAGTATCTAGTCTTGGGGATAAAAGCCCAATTACGGAAGAACCGCATAGACTTAAATCTAGTAAGAGGAAAAGAGCAGAGAAATTTCAGAAGGGGGGATTTGTGAAGTTATCTAAAAACAAGTGTACAACACAATCTACACAAGATCCAATTATACCCCCACTAATATCCCTGCCCCTATAAATACCATTGATCATCCCCCATCCAATAATACTGACGATATCCTCTTGGGCAAGATAGAAATTTTGGTCAAGTCTTTAATGTTGCCTTTATTAGAACGGTCAAGGTTGTTAAATGACAAAATGGACCAGATGGAGATGTTAGTTAGAGAAAACACGGTCACTTTGAAAAAGCTAGCAAAAGCTCCTGTAACTATAGGAGATGTCCAATATGGTAGTCAGAAACAGCCTAAAAATGATACCCTAGGGTCAGGGCCAATTGCCAAACCAGTATCCTTGCTGCCACAACAAGAACATCAAAGGCAGGGGAAAAGCAGGGACGTTAATAAACTCAACAGGGATAAAATTCCAAAAGAAGGTGCAGCATCTAAAACACAGCCTGCCCCTAGTAGGTTAGTTAATGCCACCTGGCCATTGGGACAAGGTAATTTGGACACAGAGTCAGCTCATTCTAATCCGCCGTGTGTCAACTTGCCACCTGAATCAGCACCTTATACTATTATTTTAACGGGAGTTGTTCCTTTGGAGGAGGGGAAAGTGGAATCTTATTGGGAACTACATAATAAAGTTAAATTCTGGCTCAATAAGAATAGAACTCTTCCACCCATATCCACAACAGAGATCCTTAACGTCAGAAGAGTAAATTGGGTGGGCTACTGACAAAAAGATTTAGAGGGGGATTGTATTATAGTTAGCTTCAGGAAGCCTTGGGTGGTGGACTTTATTCGTAGAAAACCAAGATTTGGTAAAGTGGGTGAAGTTCAATCACTATCCCTGCACTATTTGTATCCCCAAAGAGGCAGATTTAGTGGCCAATCTTACCAAATACCACTGCACCAAAACAGCAGACCTAGAGGAAGGCATCCCTTTGATTTGGTAACACATTCCCCGTTCTATCCCCAACTTTTGAATCGGTACCAACCGCTCTGTGGTCTGGAGGGGGTTGATTGACCTTTGTGCAAGTCAGCTGATAATAACTGTGCGGGTAATACAGCTAGTAGTCCAGAGGATCCTCATTCATCTCCTGCCACGGTGGAGGAAAGCAGTGCCCTAGGACTGTGTAGTAAAGCTGAGGTGGCAGTAAAGTCCCTGGGGGGGGATACAGTGGGGATGACCGCAAAGATAGCATTGTGGCAGATGATTCCGCAGGTAGATTGTTGACGGGTGGGGAAGGGAGATCAAGCAGAATTCCTTGGGGGGTCACTGACCAAAGCCACTTAAGTGTACCGATAAATCAGGAACCAACAATCAAATTAGCTTCATGGAATATTGCAGGATTGAAGGGGAAATTAGATGGGGCTGAATGGTGTGAGTTTATAGACCAGCACGATATTTTAATTTTCCAAGAAAGTTGGGCACTCGACCCAATCTTTCGTATAGGCTATATTAACTTTTATAAACCAGCTATCAGGGGGCAAAAGGGTAGACCATCCGGCGGCCTGATAATTTGGATTAGACAATCCCTTGGCTATAGGCCACAGGAATTGATAGTCCAAAACATGGATATCCTGGGACTAAAACTTAGCAGGGAAAACCAACAGGATATATTCATAATTAATATCTATGCAAGGGGCTTACCAGGAGGGCGGAGCCCAGAAATCATTGATGACCTCGACCTTTTGATGGATTCAATTGGGAGGGATAAGTTCATTATAGTGGCAGGGGACTTAAACTGCACCTTCGAACCCCTACCTAGTGAGGGAGAAGACAGCTATGGACAGGTTGATCAGTTATGGAACGTCCCACACCTTGCCCTAAATCCTATTAAAAGGGTTACTGAGGCAGCTCTACATTGGCTGGGCTTATGCCTGGAGTGGGGCCTAAGAGCAGCCAACGGACGAGCAAACTCGGATAAAATTGGGCAGGCAGCATTCGATAATGGAACTAGTACTAGTAGAATTGATTATCTTTTAATCAAATTAGAGTTCTGGCCAGTTTTAGATGATATGGTAATCACTTCCCGGCCAGAGAGTGACCATAATCCTCTGATACTAAGTCTGAAAATTGATTGGGGGCTTGGCAGAACCAACGCTACTAATTGTATTACAGCTGAGGCCATCTTAACAAACGATTGTCGTAGGGTTCGTTGGTGTAGGGTCCTGGATGACCCAGTCACCCTTGATAAAATATCCCATGAAGTTTCATCTTCTGTAAATATAGCCAAGACAGTGATTGTAAATTCAGGTCCACTCGAGCAGATTTGCACTCTACACGAGCAGTTGTTTGACAAACTGAAAACCCTTTTTACGAAGCCAGGTACATCTGGGAAAGCTGGGGGAGGTTTTTCTAGTACCAAATGGTACGATAAAACCTGTCACCAGGCCCATAGATCCCTGATCAATGCTATCAAATCCAGGGTGACATCTGATATTAAAGCAGAAAGGTTAAATTATAAGAAGGTCCAAAGGAAGGCGAAGCAAACATGGGACGATCGTCGCTGGCAGGACCTGTACGAAGCCTGCTTGTCTTCTAATCAGATAAAATTCTGGCAGGTTGTGAAATGGGGAGGGACCCAGGACTCGCAAACACCAGTTAATTATGTTTCTGCTGAGGATTGGGTGGTCCATTACTCATCCCAGTTCTGTGGTTTGGTGGCGGTACCAAAGGAAGCACAGAAAGACTTGTCGACCTTGCCTATAACTCCATGTTCGCCATTAGTGTTTGAAATTAGTGAGGCTGAGAAGGCGTTAAGTCTGGTCCAAGCGGGCAAAGCTCCCGGCATGGACTGCATTCCGGCTGATCTTTTCAAATATGAGCAGTATAATTGGGTGTTATTTATTACGATTTTAGCTAATGCCATTTCTAATGGGGCTAGGGTTCCAGATTCATGGAGAGGGGTGGAAATTCTACCTGTTTTTAAAAAAGGAGATCGATCATTACCAAGGAACTACCGCCAAATTAGCCTTATAGACGCCCTGCAGAAAGTCATAGCAAGAATGGTTTTGGCAAAAATTTAGGCATGGATGAGTAAGGAAAATATACTATCCCGGATGCAAGCGGGCTTTAGGTCATGCACTAGCACAATCGACCAAGTGTTAAGACTTATTCTGATATATTGGAAGGTTGTGTTTTTAGGCGGGGGCACTATCTACGCAGCGTTTGTGGACCTCAAATCCGCATTTGACCTTGTCCCGAGAGAGAAGTTGTGGGTTGCCTTGGGCAAAATGGGACTGCCACCAGAACTTTTGGAGCTAACTGCTCCATGAGAATAACTTTGCTAGAGTTAGATGGGGCAGGCAGGGACAGGTGACTGAGCCTTTCCCCGTTACCCGTGGTGTAAGGCAGGGCTGTATCCTTGCACCCACCCTGTTTTTACTATTTATTAATCAAGTAGTGCAGTTCCTAGAAGACACCCCTACTGACGCGCCAGTTCTCGGCGGCAGAAAGTTTCCTCTGCTCATCTTTGCAGACGATACGTTGATTTTGGCAAAAACCCAGACGGGGCTACAGACCACTATAAACAAGTTTGTGGACTTCTGTGAAATTAATGACCTAGAGATAAATGTGTCCAAAACGAAATTTATGGTCTTATCCAAAAATAAACCGCAACGGAGCCATTTTAGTATGAATGGCATTGACCTAGAACAGGTGGATGTCATGACTTATTTGGGGGTGGTTTTAGATCATAGGCTGCAATTGAAGCCACAGATCAAGGCCCTTTGCTTAAAATTTGCCCGTTTAACAGGGTGTGCAGTAAAGGAGCAACGATGTTCACAAACCAAAAGGATATTGCCAGCATTAAAAATTTACCATGCAAAAATAAGTTCTGCAATCCTTTACGGAGCAGATCTATGGGGTTTTGTGGATCTTGCCCCTTTGGACAAAATTTAAAATAAGTTTTTGCGCAGCTTGGTTAGTCTCCCACAATCTACCCCAATACAACCCCTTCTATTAGATATGGGCTGTCATTCTTTTAAAGATCTAGCTCGATTTAGGATGATGGCTCTGTAGAGACGCATATGGTCCACACCAGAACTGGTTTTATTTGGTAAGGAAATCTTAGACTTAAGATCAATTATAGGGTCAGGTAACCTTCCGTGGTTCCGAGTTGTGAAGTCCACATTGCAAAACATGGGCTTAAGTTTAGAGTGGTCAGATCCGGGAAACAATGCTTTTCCGTCTAAGAAAGAATTTAAACTATTATATTGGGCGACTGTAAAAGAACAATATGTCACGTTATCACAGTCTGCAAACTTGACAGGCTTGTTTTTGAGTCATAAGGTAGACTCCCGCTTAGAGCCCTATTGGGATAGCATCACCAGAAGTTCGGATAGAAAACTCTATCATCAGTTTAGAGTTGGCTCGCTACCTGTAAGGATGTTCACATACAAATGGCGTGGACAGCAAACAAAGTCCTGCCCCTGGTGTTGTGGCCAATGGGATTCCATTGGTCACATCTTCTTCGCCTGTCCAGCATATTCCGCTCCCCGGCGCAAATGGCTTAGACCTATTTGAAGGAGGATAAAGTCAAGGGGGTGCATGGAAGCTCTCTGGGTTTTAAGATCTAACACCTCTGAGTGCGTGACTATAGGAGTGGCAATATTTTTCGGGTTGGCATGGGTCATTAGAGCTAGGCATCTATTAGTCATATGATTAGGTGATACTTCTTATTTTTATTACGAATGAATTTCTGTACATCTTTAGCGTCAATTTAATTAAGTTTTAATGGATTGATGATGTTTTTAGAGAATAATGTGAAAATTTTATAAATGTTAAACTGATTATGTATTGAATTTGATGAATTATATATGATGTCTTTTATGGTCTAAAAATCGAAATAAAGACGTATGAAACTGAAACTGACCCGGTTTGCATCGCTCTTGGACCAGGCAACGTGGTGCAAGAGTGACGCAAACCTTAAGTCATGTTATTGAAGATGGCTTCAAAAATCTGGAGTAATGCAATGCGGCGCAAGGGAGGTGTTCCATGGACGCTGCAAGGGTTTTGATGCATTTCCAGATTTTCCAAACCTGGTAAACCTGGAATGCACCAAAAATATAGTCCTCCCCAATAAAGGCATAACGAGGAGAAATATGAGTATTTTTCCTCATTTTTCCTCTTTCTATGTGTGTTGCACAAAGCAGCACACATAGAAAAATGAAAACTCCTCTTAGGATTGTTTCTGTGCAAGATGGTGCCCCTTCCTGAACAGAAACAATCCTGCCTACAATACAGACACTCTTGCACAATGGTACAAAAAATCCTGCATTGGTGCTTCACTGCCAAAACAGCATCAGTACAAGGGAAAAGGACAAGAATGTGCTGTATTGGATAAATACGGTGCATTCCTGCCCTTTCCCTGTGACACAGAGAAGCACAGCAAGGTGACTCATTAATATGCCCTAAGTATAATTTATGTATCTCTTTTGAGTTATATCGCATGGTCTCATTATACTCAAATTCAACCTTGCATTTGGGCACAATATTAGAGTTGGGATCCCACACTGAATAATTTCAGCATCACAGCCTGCATTGCCATGCACATTGCTCCCACTGGACCAATAACATGTGAATACTATGGCAGAAGCAACGCCAGATATAAAATTCCCATTTTATAGCAAAGACCATTGCAATAACACTCCTTGGTGAACATAATTTGAAAAGTTTTACCTGTGTATTAAAATTTTTGAGCTCATTTTGCCTCATTCTTTCATCAGCTAATACCTGATTGTAAGAAAACGCCCATTAGTTGTGTGGCATGCACATGTAATGGTTAAACATTTGTCCTTCACTAGGAGTGCTTGACTCTCTCAGGGAACCAAGCAGAGCAGTCCAAAGTCTACTCAAGGAAAGTGTTGTGGGCTAGTAATCACCATGTGCTGGCACACAACAGTACCACTCAATTAATGCTTTGTCCCATTTGTGCTTTTTCTTTTGAAAAAGGAAAAGTACATTTATTACACATATACTTACACTACACAGTAATTTCGAAATATACAGAAGGCTTAAGGAAGTACCTTTTGATGACATTGCATAATCACCTCTCACCCCCTAAAGTGGTCAGGTTCACCAAACCAAGTTTAGGATTAATGCTATAATCAAATATATCCATGAATGAAGGCGCTTAACACTGACAATAAAGTAAAAGGACTTTGAAAATTAGTAACTTTCAACATCATTATCTTAATAAAGTATTTACCCAAATGACATTCACATGTGCCAATGCAATGGTAAATTCATATCCAAGAGGGCATCACCTAGTGATCACAAACACATGTAACCATATATTTCACCCTTAGAGGTACATTACATTTAACCACCATTAGGCCACAATAATTGCAGCCGTAAACTTAACCCCCTTAGAGGGCACAGCACTACCATCCGTAAAGTATAAGCTCCAGCCTTGGAAGTGCTTAAAATCTATGAGGAAATCGTGGGGGGGCGGGGGGGGGGGTTATATTCTTCACTTAAAGCAGGGACTTTTTAAATTCTTTTGGGGGAATGCTGCGCTGCTCCTGCAGCTCCCCTCAGACTTTGGGTACTTGGTGACCCTGACCTGGGGAGATCTGTGCCTTTTCTTCTTCTGGTTTTTCTTTTGTTTTTGGGGGGTCTTGTCTCACTTCTGCAACCCACACTTTGTTGTGGTTGGGGGCAGTTCAGGGCGCTCACCCCTGGTTGCCCCCACTGGCTCCCCGCCTATGCAGCACTACTTTTTGCTGCAACAGGAGCCTGCAGGCTTCCTCTGCCCTGCCTGCTCCAGCGGGCAAGGCTCTGGGCTAGTGGTGGCTTTTCCCTCCCCCAGACAGAGGCACAGGGAGCAGGGAGGTCCAGCGACTACTGAGGAGACAGGGCCAGCACTCCCCCTACTTTTTCTTCTACCTATGCCCAGTAATGGGGTCCTAGACCCCTCCTGCACTTGCAGAGTATTAGGGATGCCACTTCCCCGCCATTGCCATCTGTTGGGGGCCCCATCCCCCAAGCAGATACTGGCCTGGGGATGGGGTCCCAGACCCCCTCTGAACAACTGGGAGGGAGCTCCTTGTACACCCCCTCCCATCATAAAAATCAAGAATTCTTCTGGAGGCGACCCCTGGGCCCTGGTCCACCCCGGGGAGTTTAGGAAGGTTCTGGAAGCAGAGCTTCACGCTCTTTGGATCTCGCTGGGGGGAGCGGCTGTCAAAGATCAAATCCTTTACAGCCTCACCATTGGAATGTTTTGCTTGAACTTGGTCTAATTGTACTCCGGTGGGGAGCACCAGCCTACTGGAGCACTTTCTTTACGCCTCCTGGCCTCAAAGGTGACTAAGCTTGCAGGGAGCTGGTTAGACTGTTCATGTGTAACCAGCCAAGTGCCTCTAACCCTTGCTGCATCTCAGTGGCCTTATCTTAAAAGGCAGACACTGGAGGTAAACATGCCCAGTCCATGAACCATGAGTTTACCATGGGTGAGTCACAGGTTGTGAGTCTCCCCCACAGTAAAAGGTCAAAAACAAGGTGATCAAAATGCAAAAAATCCGGACCGATTAAATTGGCAGAACCATCTTCTCACACTAATGGAAAATAGTAGGGTCAAAAACGTATACAAACACTACTACCTTTTAAATAGCAGTGGGCACCACACAAAACAATACGACAACAGAGGCAGTTGGAACACTGTATCCCCCTGTGCACACTCTAGATTAGGAAAAATTGTGTAAATATTTAACCCCCCCCCCCCTCGCCTCCCCCTCTCATGCCTCCTTCATGTCAGATACCATCATCAGGTATTATGGTTCTAAACAGTCCTTAAAAACGTTGGCAAATTTGAAAACGAAGCTAGCCGCAATACATATTCCTGCGAATAGTTGATGGCAAAATGAGTATCTACATGCTTTTATTCTCATTCTAATAATAATGCTTAATGCAATGTTGAAACATTCTAGGCACAGTAACAGATCATTGATGTAACTGTCCAGGGGTTTAAAAGAAGGACATGAGTTGGCTGACCACGCAGCAAATGGATATTTGTGCGATAAAACAACCGATGAAGGCTCAATACTTAAACCGTAATATGAAAAACATTTCCTTGTCTTTAATTTAACATCAAGGTGCATATTGAAGAATAATACGCATCGACAATTTCGCAAAGGGCTTTCAGTTGCGCCTCGGCGCATAAAGACGTATGCACCATGCCATGCATGCCAGTCAGTGGGTGCTGCTGTGTGCAGATATTGCCCTTTGAGGAAAACACACAGTCACGTTGTGCTGCCCCTCTCAACCAGAGGAGCATATATGTGCGGGTAAGACTCACACCGCCTGCCTTCAGCAGGTGGCTCGGGAGAGTTAAGGAAGCCTCCTCACTGGAAAATTGTCAGCAAGGCTCCACCCTAAGGGCCCAGCACCACATCATATAGGGCCCTCTCAATTAGAGCCAAAAACGTCAGGCAGTACGATCGAATGCATATCAATCAAATCATAGAACTCGTTTCATTAGCTTGCAACTGTCCCACGTCTTTGTGCTTATTATCACTTCTGCAAAATATGTTCTGTCCACTAAGCCCATGGTGCATATCGCACTGCTTAATTTGAGCCGGAGCTTTCCGGTGCCAAGCACCGGCACTTAATTGGTTTCCGGTGCTCGGCACTGGCACCTCATTGTTATCACCACACTTAGGGCAGACTGCCACAAGGTGGCACTGCTCATGTAATTTTGAGATGAGCAGTTTTACAGTTGTTTAGGAAAACAATATACATTAAAAAAATTACTAATACCTGCCTCCCCGGACATTCCTTTACCTTGGGGACCAGGAATAATCTGAACTGTTGAATTTTCATGCGCAAGAGATGGTTAGTAGTTGTTTTGGCAGCGATGACGGGGGCGATGGGTGGTGCAAGCTGCAGTGGCCTCATGGTCAGAGCCCTGGCACTTATTGTTTTACAAATTAAGCACTGGCATATAGTCATGACCGTGAGCCAGCACATGGTGGAATAATACCGGATGTAATTTACATGTTTTCATGCTGGTGCACAGATCTAACCACAATGTGTACCGCCACATTTAGGGGCTGATTCACGAACGCATTTATGAGTAAGTAGTTCTGTAGGAATACTCTTTTATGTACTGTTTTAGTACTCGTGCATACCTTTGTAAAGCATCTTGAAATTGCAACTCCCTCTTTGTAATAGTGTAAAGAGGACACCGTTCTTTCTATTTTTACTAATACTATATCAATAGTTCTCTGTTATTCCCATATTAGATGTTTTAGGGCCAATTCACAAAAGTATGCAAGCGTATGTAAAAGAGTAAGACAGACGCACAATTTTAACAAAATGATTTTACTTACAAAAGGGCTCTGTGTGCTATGGTGCTCCATTACTGCCCAAGGGAGCGGCAACAACGGGTTTCCCAGTTGTAGCATCAGTTTTCATAGGCAATGTACACCAGAATCTAGAATTGCTCTCAGCAGATCTTCTTGATTTAGCAATACTAAGACTTCCAGCATCCAACCAGCGCGTGGCCTTCATTGCTGAACCAGATGCAGTGGCACCAGGTCTCACATGGTGAGGGAATCTACTGCACCTGAATCATGGCTGTCCTTCACTATCGAACCAGGCAGGGGGGCTATTTTTCTTGCTTTCTTGCTTGTCATAGGGCCCATGACACCATTTTAACCCCGCTCCTTCCAATGCTCTCTAATGCCACCAGCAATATTTTGCACTTTACTCACTCTAGACAGCACTAGTATCTGCACTCTGGGAAGCATTCTTGTTCAGAAACACTTACTTAAAACTGCCCCTGCCAGTAAAGAGTTACATAAAGATATCTACGGTGAAGGAGAATGTGTTTTTACCTTAGCGACAACTGTATTTACTAGGGGTAGTCCATACACATGGGAAGCACAATACAAAGATTTAAGACAACAAATTAGCACATGAAAACGCAATCTAAAGCCCCTTAACAGATCACTCCACAAATACGGAGGGTCAAAACATTTATTTATTTATTTATTTTGGATTTGTAATGCGCATGGCTGCCTCAGAAACGAGGCGTCCCAGCGCAACGAGTGACCCGAGAGAGAGAGAGCGAGATAGAGCGCAGCCTACAAACTAAGCATCAGAAAGAGGAAACAACCACGTTTTTATAGTTTTACGGAACATCAAAAGATTTGAAATAGCTCTAATGTGTGCTGGGAGCGAGTCCCAAAGTCTTGCCGCTAAAAAGGAGAAAGAACGGCCCCCTGCCCTTGCTCTCTGAACACGCGGAGCACAGAAAGCGCAAGGTTGGCAGATCTCAATGTTCGCCCAGGCACATAAGGTGTCAGCAGGCAAGAAAGCCCACCCGGGGCTTGATGCGTCAGAATCTTATGTGAGATGCACAGCACCTTAAACTGGATGCGTTTCTCAATGGGTAGCCAATGGAGATTAGGGAGCACATGTGCCACCGAGCAGGATCTAGGCAAGGCCACCAGAAGGCGTGCTGCAGCGTTCTGAACCCTAGGCAAGCGTTTAATACTGGCCTTGTTATCGCCCAAATACAGAGAGTTACCGAAGTCAAGCCTGGAGAGAATGGACTCCTGAACAATGGTTTGACGAACTCTAGGGGAAAAAAAACCCTCGCAAGAGCCCGAAGCAGACAGCGGCAACAGCTTTTGTCTGCTTCTCAAATGTTAATCCGCTGTCAAACCACATGCCCAGGTTCTTCACAGCCTCCCTAGGTGATAGGGTGGGATTAAGACAGCCCGGCCACCACTGCTCCGACCAAAGCTCCCGGTCCTTGCCAAATAGCAATATCTCAGATTTACTCCATCCACAATATTTGATATTTCATCAATAAAATTTTACTTCGGATTTATTTCATAATTTTCTTTTTTATATTTTTTTTAATTCAAAATTAGAACACATGTTTTATTTTCGCTATTGCTTTGCATATTAATACATGGTTGTAGTACAATAAATACTCTATATACAGTGCGTGGAAGACAAAATACAAAAAAATCTTTACAAATATTGAACTAATGTCATAAATCAGAGAGGTCCTACTTCATTATAATCATGTATCAGGATATTGTACACTACTTTTCCTCGATACTCAACCAATGGCCAGTTCAAATAGTGGTGAGGTCAGAGAATGCCTTAGTACATTATGTAAGTTTAAACCACCATCTGTTGGTTAAACTGAAAAGTCCATAGTTTCTTTACAATTTGGTCTGGTGATACTTTTAGCCTCGTGAAGTGAAGGGATGAGTGAGGGGTGTGCCGAGGAAGATCTTCCTCAGGGCTGAGAACTTTAGTGTAGGACACTAAGGTGTAAGATTTACGAATTACTTCTTTTTGTTCTAAACAGTATTGTATTAGTTGGAACAACTTTAACCACCAACCATCCATGGGGACCATACCTATTGTAAGTTGGAACAGTCTCTCGAAAGGGGTTCAAATGTAATTTCTCTGCTGGGTACTGTGGGTTACACTTTTGTGCTCATTTTCTGCTGTGGACAAAAATTGGAGTCATGTCAGGTAATGATCCCTATGATTAAGTGAATTATAGTCTATGCTTAATTTGTCTATCGCCATGCGTAAGGTATTTATGTGCACGGTACTTTAAATTTGGGACGAGATAAGGGGTGGAATGGAATTACTTAAAGGTTAGTGAACATACTGTGTGGATAAAGGCAGTCATGTGTAATAGTAAAAGCTTCTTGACTTTGTTTGTGGCTAGACACGGGAGACTAACGCAGGAGCATCGGAACGATGCTAATGAGGCGCCAACCTCAGTTGGCGGTAGAACTTGGAGAAGCGACCTTCAATCAACTGGAGGGAAGACTACAGCAATGGAACACCGTCACGCACCACTGCATTGGTGCTGCCTGTTCCCAAAATGGCCGCCCTCTAGACCCAGCCCGGTAAGCATTGGGCTACCCAGGACGGAGACCAGATTATCGTCGTGGGGGGGATGACCCCTGCGGCGGTCTAGAGGGGCGCAAAAATCAAGAGACCCCATTTTGATTCTTAGCCCCAGCTCCCACCACTGCGAGGAGGCCGCATGACCCCAAAATAGCCGCCCAAAAAGACGCTAGCTCATAAATCAAGGAGACGGTCCGAAAAACCATCAGATTATTGTCAAGGGGGGATGACCCCCGCAGCGGTCTAGAGGGACACTAAAAAACAAGAACCCCCCTTCTGATTCTTAATCCCAGCTCGCACTACTGCAAGGGGGAGCCTGACCCCAAAATGGCCGCTCACAAAGACGCTAGCTCATAAATCAAGGATGCACTTGTGTCAGGTTTTGTTTCTCTTTCTTTGTTATCTACTTGGAGGTGGGCATAGTCCACACTCTCCAGCAAGTCAGTACAGCCCACTGGCAGGAGGTCTGTGCCTCTGTTTGATTTAACTAGAAGACTTCACTCCTGAAAGAAATCCCCCAAGCTGGCCACAAGGAAGGAGCTGCCTGGCTGAGCTCCTGGCCGGGAAGCACTGCTCAAGAGTGGGATTGCCCACACAGAACAGGTTCCCCTCGACCCAGCAACACCAGGTCATTGGGGACTCTCAATATGCTACGCATCCATAATGGGGGAGCCTAGGGCTTCATCATCCTAGGAACACCAACGTCCTGCCCCCAGAGGGGTCTGCAGACCTCACCACTAACTCCCCCACCCTCCACCCCGTCAATCAGCTCCCCCCGGCACAACACTCTCCCTCCTACACACAAGAGAGACGCACAAGAGCACCCATTGTCGCCCAGCTAAAAGCCAACTCCCCTAAAGAGACTTCACCTCTAATTGCCCCACCTGCCACCTCAACAAGCAGCTCGCCCCCTGGCACGGCACTCTCCCCCTACACACAAGAGGAACACCTCATCTTTTATCCTAGCTAAGATGCCACCGGCCATGCAAATAGACACCTATCCTCGCCCTACACCTAATTACCTGACACCCCATGGACAGAATGCTTTCACAATAACTTTCCCCCACAGACTCTCTTTTAAAGCAAAAAAACACTTTAAACACAAAGTAGTCAGACAATATCCCAAAAAGCTAGTCATAGATACATACCACTGCCTATCTAGAGGGCAGTGTAAAATAGACTTCATCTTCCACACTGACACTGGGTCAACATCCTTAATTCACACCTCCTCGTCTCCAAAACGACCATCACAACTCACAGCAGCAAAATAACCATCGCTCTCTCGAAACACCAGACCCTTACCTGCTGCATCTCCATTACCATTTTCGAGAATGGCACAATCCTAATACAGGCAAAAAATGAGAACCTCGAGTTCTTCGACTCGGTTTTCCTCTTGCTAAAGAAGGCAACATTTCACAACACACTCCACCCACGGACCGCCCCCTGGGAGCCTCCAACAATCATCAAGTCATCAGACCCACCTGCGCCCTCTCCCGAGCCCCTCCTCCGCCTTCCAATGACACTGCCTGCCACTCATCCCCCTCAACTAAGTTTCCACCCACCGTCCACTGTCCAACCCTGCCGAACCTATCATAGCCATCCTCCCAGAGAGGAGCCCTACCCCCAATCACAACTGATCCACACCCCCCCTCTACCAGCCCTAACGCAGCTAGAACACAACCATCCTCCCAGAGAGGAGCCCTACTCCCAATCACAACTGATCCACACCCCCCCTTTACCAGCCCTAATGCAGCTTGAGCACAACCACCCTCCCAGAGAGGAGTCCTACTCCCAATCACAACTGATCCACAGCCCCCCCCTCCACCAGCCCTAATGCAGCTAGAGCACAGCCATCCTCCTAAAGAGGAGCCCTACTCCCATTCACAACTGATCCACAGCCCCCTCCTACACCAGCCCTAATGCAGCTGGAAAATAGACCAGAGACAGTGCCTCCTCTTCCCCGGAACCCCATTAGAAATAACATGACATGCAGCTTGTCCTCCACTATCCAACAAGACAGGACTGCACCCTCCCCCCAGCGCATAGCACCACCCATCTTCCCCTTCTCACCCCACAATAATCTGACGCAACGCCTCAACTTTTTTGAAGCTCTGCTCGAAACCTTGGTTCGAGGCCTGAACGAAACCCTATCCTCTCTAGCTAAAATCCGACCGCCCACCCTACATTCCGTAGCCCCCATCCGCTCTCAACCCAGAAAGAGCAAAGCACCGCCCCCAACCAGACTCTTGCCCCTCCCTCATCCGTTAGTCATTAAATCTTTGACAGACCTAGAAGACAAAAAAACACCCACTCCCCTCAGGAAGCGACCACACTCGCCGCATCATATGACCACCCCGCAAACCCCTACCCTAAGTCCGTACTTCGCTCACAGAAAGTGATTCCACTGACCTTAGTACAGGTCCCCCTGCTGAACTCCCCACTCAAATCCATGATTCAAGTAATTACTGTAGTTGGTGGGGATCACCCCCCCTAGAGTCCCTAGACCCCCAGCGCACTTAACTTCCTTACCTAGAGACCAACCCAGCAAATCGAAGCCCGAAGAAGAACCCCCCATTAAATGCATGCTCATCAACAGCAGATCTGCTTCCAAGCATGCAACAGAATTAGGAGAAGCTATCCTCTCCCATGACCTAGATGTAGCTTTCATCACTGAAACTTGGCTCAACACCCTGTCCTACCCCAACATGAACTTGCTGGGTCTGCCCGTATTTACAATAATCCACAAAGATAGACGTGAGCAGAGAGCCGGCGGCATAGCAATCATTCATAAAAGTGACCTCTCCATCTCGGAAAGCTCCTCATGCCTCTATAGCTCCTTTGAATGCCTTTCAGTCAACAACAAATCATGCACAAACAGATCGCTACTTTGCCATCTCCTGTACCACCCTCCAGGCAACTCCAACGAATTTGGAGCGCAGCTCTCTGACCTGATCACCCAATGCACACTCAGCAACGCCAACAGCATAATTCTGGGCGACCTCAACATAAGATGGAATGAAACAAAAAAAACACTCATTCAATCGCTCAACAGCCTCCTGCTAGATAACGGTCTGATCCAACACTGCGCAGAAGAAACACACCACAGAGGAGCGATCCTTGACACAATCATTTCGGGTAGAAACACAATCACTATTGACTCTATCATTCCCGTGCACTGGTCAGACCACCACATTATTCTTTTCCATATCAACCAACCAGCCTTAATTCAACCCCCTAACCAGGCCCCTCCCAAATGGGTCAGGAACACAGCTCAAGTCCCTCGGGCCAAACTAGAAGAAGGGCTAAGCACGCTCCTCCTTAGCACGACGGAGCACCTCTCAACCACCAAACTCACCTCTCTCTACCACTCCAACATGACGCTCACTTGGACCTCATGGCGCCTCTGACACTAAAATATCCCAGAAGCACCCCCTCCAGATCCTGGTTCACCACCAACATAAATGATGAAAGAAGACAGCTCAGAACCCAGGAAAGAATCTGGAGGAACAATCCCTTCTCCCTCCACCGTGATCAACTCAAGGCAGCACACAGAGACTACAATAAGCTCATCATGAACAAAAATACAACTTTCTAGTGTTCTGGTTTAGACAACGCAAAAAACTGCCCCAAAGAACTCTTTAATATCATTAGGAGCCAAACTTCCAAACCGCTGACATCCGACATAGTGGCATCCAAAGAACAATGCGACAACTTTGCCAGCTTTTTCAACGAAAAAGTCCCAAAATCGATCTCTCTCTCAGCACAAATTCTAACCTCACATGGAGATCAAGACGCCAGCAATCAAGGACAGCGCCTCAGTGAACACACCTATTCACTAGTCCTCCTTCACCACCATCCAGGAAGCAGAGATAGTCAATCTGATCGCCTCCGCCAAATCTTCATTCCACTCCCAAGGCCAGCTTCCCACAAGCCTGGCTAAGGACCTGATGCTTATCTTAGCCCCAATTTGGTGCAAGATTATCAATAGCTCACTGAGCTCGGGAATCATTCAAGACTGCCTCAAAGTAGGTCAAGTCACGCCGCTACAAAAAAAAACAGGACTAGACACTGAGGACATGAACAACTTTAGACCCGTATCGAACCTACCTCTTTTATCCAAAATTCTGGAAATGTGTTCTTCCACAGCTAACCCAACACTTGAAGAATATCAAGCTCCTATACCCACACCAATCGGGATTCAGAAAGGGATGCAGCACCAAAACCGCAATCCTAAATGTCATAGACGATCTTCACAAGTCACTTTACTCAGACCAATGCAGCCTTCTCAGTCTCCTAGACTTATCGGCCGCGTTCGATACAGTTGATCACACCCTGCTCCTCAAAGTCCTCCACGAAAGAGCAGGCATTGAAAGGACAGTTCTAAACTGGTTTTCCTCTTTTCTTCACGACCGCTCACAAAAAATAAAAATTAAAAACTTTGAATCCGACCCCCTTCCCGTTAACAGAGGAGTTCCACAAGGGTCAGTACTCTGTCCCCAACTTTTCAACATCTACATGGAACCCCTCACCACACTTCTCAGGAACTCCAACATCCCCTTCCACTTCTATGCGTTTAACTCACAACTTTATCTGGAAACCACCTCAATTGACGACATACACAGACTAAATGTCATGCTCAAAGAGGTCCAACATTGGCTCACATTGAACCACCTTAAACTCAATAAAGAGAAAACAGAAGTTCTCCTCATCTCCAATAGAGACAAAAAAAAAATCGAGGAATAGCTCAAAGCCATTGACGCCCTCAATGGTGCCCTCACTCCACGGTCTGGGTGAAATCTCTAGGTATTACCCTAGACCCCAAATTGGACATGAAAAAACACATCTCAAGATCCGCCAAAAGTGTGATTCTCAATATGAAACTTCTATACAAAATAAAACCCTTCCTTCCCCCGAAAGATCTTCAACAGGCCACCCAGGCACTGGTGCTCTCTAGAATTGATTATGGAATCGCAGCCCTGACCGGGACATCAAAATCACACCTAGGTCCCCTGACAACTTCCTTCAAGGCCGCAGCAAGAATGGTCACAGGAACTAAAAAATTTGACCACATCTCTCCAGCACTCAAGGAACTTAAGTGGCTCCCTATTAAACAACGAGCCAGCTTCCGAACAGTCTGTCTCACGCATAAAGCCCTGCACACAGGCAAACCAAAATACCAAGCCGACAAACTCAATAGGGGCCGGCCAGGCCAGGAACCTAAGCAGTTCCATCACGCTTCAACTCATCCCACTGAAATCTCGGAAACACAAAACCTCAAATAAATACTTTGCAGGAAATGCACCTAAGATCTGGAACTCCATCCCCCCCACATCAGAATGACCACCTCCGTCCCGAAATTCAAGATCCTACTCAAAGCCCTCTTCCTAGAGCACTCGCGAACGTAACGTGAAGACCACAAGATACTCCGGAAAGTGCTTGACACCGCACCATAACCTCAATGTGGACTAAAACAGTCATCTTAAAACTAAAATCGACAGAATTTCACGCCGTCCCGCGTCTTGTTGATAGACACCCCTCTCGTTATCAGCAAACTAACTCCTCTTCATGTAACCCCTCAGCTTCACCCCTCTTGTTTGATCACAAGATTTGTATTGTAATTATGTCTATAATGCTCTTAAGTTTGTAAGTTGCGGATTTTGTCTTTGCCAAGAATGCTCATAATTGTACTTGCTGTGAAGCTCTCTGATACCCTCGGGTCCAGCTAGCGCTATACAAAACTTCTAAATATTTAAATAAGTAATTGATGGTACTGCATGCAGCCCATTTGTTAATGGCAGTGGCAATCTGTTACCTTAATCGTAGAGTGAAGCCTGGTTACCAATTCAGAGTGCCCGCGCCTCGCCGTGCTCGTACGGCCGCTTCTGCGATCTGGTTGCATCTTTCAACTTCCATGTTGGCGATGATCTGTTCTCTTTAAATCAGAGTGCGTGTGCACACTCACAGCGTAATAGCGTGATGTCTGCTCTAGGTTGCCTGACTTGCGGTGGTGTTGCCATGGTTGCATGATTGTTAGAGACCCCAGATCACCGACAACAAGGATCTTTTTGGATGTCATGCATTTGTTTTAAAGGCATTTGAATTTTCGAAGGGCACTGTGCGACATGTTTCTGTATTCTTGCCATGAATCTCCCAGATCATTCATACTATACTGCGTTTTTAAAAAACAATGCATAATCTCTGAGAGTTCATGCCCAATATGGTTCCCATTTTTAGAATATATTTTGCTTCGAAATTTGCCCAAAAGTAATCTATCCTTCGGCCTTTTATATGTTTGAGCACTGTCCATTTCATATTGTGTGGCACATGTTTCTTTTTTTTGCAGTGTTTAACCATGGGCGCAGAAAGCACTTTGCATTTAATGCACAATCTATGTTGTGTGACATGCGTTTTTATTTGTTGTGTGGTTTTTTGAAAATATGCCAACTGACATGGACAAATCACACAATAGACCAAGTTTGCGGTGTTACAGTTGGTGAATTCGTTATGCCTGATGTTTTTATTTTCATAGGTGAAGTCGTTACCTTCAATAGTGCTACTACATGAAGTGCAATTTCTGCACCAGTGATGACCTTTAACTGGGGGCAGTGCTAGCATTGATTGTAATGTCGGTTGATTTCTTTTCTTTTTGGTGCTTGCCCGCACCAGCTGGTTCTTAATGCTTCTGTTATTTTTTCATTTGAAAAATAATCTTCCTTTTGGAACAATTTCGTCTTATTCTCAAGAATTGGCTGAATGGAAGATTGTCTTTAAGATTCCTTTGGTGAAAACTCGAGAAATGTAGCAGCGTGTTCCTGACTGTTTGTTCCGTGAATAAGGAAGTGAAAAGGGTACCACTGTCGTGGTTGATCATTAAGTCCAGAAAGTTAATTTCCTCATTGCTTGAATTTAGAGTAAACTGGATATTTGGGTACCTCTGGTTTAACCACGGGTGGAACTCTTCTAGTTTTTTAATTGTTCCACTCCAGAGCATATAGATCTTCTAGTTTTTTAATTGTTCCCCTACAGTGCATAGAGATGTCATCTATATATCTTTACATCGCATGTGGTGGTCTGCACTCCTGATTCTTCAGCGTTTAATCCGTGTAATTTTTTTCTCAAAGTTTCCGTAGTGCGTGCAAAACCGGGTAGTGCTCTGCCCAGAGTGCACCATAATTATATAATGCATGTGGGGAGCGTGATTAGCGCTCCACTCCCGGTTGCACTGCATGAATGGATACTAGATCCTTAACGTTCATTTTTTAACCTTAGTCCTTTAACCTTTTTACTCAAACTCGTCGAATATATTTCGCCAAATTCATCATGTTTCCAAGTCATTTTTCGAAAATCCAAACAAAACTTTAAGTGCTTTTTTGTTCAGCTTCTCGTTATCACGTGTGCCCATCCGAGCCTCTTCGCAAATAACGATCACAAAAATGCACGAATTGGTTCCAAGCAGTCTTCTTTATTAACCCAATGCATTTTGGGCATATGAAAGTCCTTCTTCAGGGGTAACGGGCCTCGGGCGGGGCTTCTCCACAGCGGGAGAGAAGAAGAGGCAGTGCGGCGATGTCCCAGCGAGGCTCCTGGGAAGGAAGAGGAGCCCCGCCTGCTCCCCCTGAGGAGTCCCGCGATGTGGAGAAGCCCCGCCCGAGGCCCGTTACCCCTGAAAAAGGACTTTCATATGCCCAAAATGCATTGGGTTAATAAAGGATTCTAGGATTCTGATTTAGGAGGAATTTTGCTTCCTGTTTGGACAACCACCCATTCTCCTCACCAGTTTGAATCAGTGTGACCAGTTTGTCTAAAACAACTTTAGAAAGATCTTCATCAATTTTTGGATAATGATTTTCGTTCGCAAGTTGTCAGTGAATTTCAGCTTCATAGTTTTCTCTTTCCATAAGAACAATTCCTCCGCCTTTGTCGGCTGGCTTTATTATAATTTCTTGATTATTTTTCAAATCTTCTAGTGCCTTTTGTTCTTCTTTGGTCATTTTCCATCTGGTATATTTGCGTTTACTGACTAAGGCATCCAGATCTTTCAAGACATTTTATTTCAAAGACGAGTAATTCCAATGGTACACCTCCTGCTGTTGAAAAGAAAGTTGACGGAACTATTAGGCCAAAATAACTCCTGTCTGGGTTATAAGGCTTGTCTGCAAAGAATGCTTTGAGTCTCATCTTCCGGAAAAGTTGGAGTAATTCCAGTTTAGTTTGGCTTATGTCTGCTTTTTTTGATGGTATGAATAATAACCCTTTGGTGAGTAGCTGGATTTCTGCAGAACTTAGGTCAAGTTTAGTAAGGTTGTATATCAGGCTGCTTGTCACCATCTGTAGGTGTTCCTCCGATTTGTGATTTCCCCCTCCAGATACTGGATAGGGTTGGGATTTGGGTTGCACAACTGTACACTTCTGTTTCTTTCTGTATATAGATTATTTATTGTCTTACAATCATGTATTAATATGCAAAGCAATATCGAAATGAAAACATATGTGTCCCAATTTTGAATAAAAACAAACATAAAAAAGAAAAGTATGAAATAAACCCAAAGTAAAATTGTATAGATGAAGTATAAAATATTGTGGTTGGAGTACCTTTGAATGATTCATGTTTGCTTGTTCACCCACAATTTCAAGTTGAAACAAGAAACCCAGTTAATTTATTGAACAGACACGAAGGTAAAGAGTTTAGGCCTAAATTGTAAATAAGATTAGAGAATTCATGGTCCTTGAGGCATCATTTAATTTCACTGTTTAAAAGATTCCAGCCTCTATGGTACTTAATTGAATAAGTTCCCTTCCTTTTGTTAAAAATATTAGTGTAGGTACTAGCCTACGAGGCATTCCTCCCTTAATATAACCTCCTTGAGGCTTTACACCCGCGTTGATGTGGACTCTTCCTCCAATTCGTGTGGGTTCACTTGCAAAATTTCTTCCCCACCCCATTTTTTCCTTACCATTTTGCTTTTTAACTGCCATAAATCCAATCACTGGAACCTTAATTGTTTGTTATGTTATGTTATGTTATGTTATGTGATGTGATATTTGTAGAGCGCGCTGACACCATGGGTTTCCTGGCGCTATAGAACAGAGGTGAGACACAGGCTGGAAGATGCGGGATTAGCAGGGTGGGGGGAAGAGGAAGGTTTTAAGCAGCTTCCTGAAGTGAAGGAGTGAGCTGCTGGATTTGATGATCAGGGGGAGAGGATTCCAAAATTTCGGGACCAGGAGGGCAAACCTATGGCCGCCGAATTTGTTAGTTCTGGTTTTGGGTACATCAAGCGTGTGAAGATGAGCTGAGCGTAGATTGCGATTTGGGCGGTATGGGTTGATGAGTGAAGTCAGGAAGGCGGGGCTGGTGCAGTGGAGAGCTTTGAACATGAAGCAGCCCAGTTTGAAGGCCGCCCTTTGTTCTATAGGCAACCAATGCAGTTTGTGCAGCAGGGGTTTGGCCGACTGCCATTTGGGAGTTTTGTAAATAAGGCGGGCTGCTTGGTTCTGCACTACCTGGAGGCAGTGGAGTAGTGATTTAGGGAGTCCATGATAGAGGGAATTGGAAAAATCCAGGTGGGAGAGTACCAAGGAGATGATTACCTGGATCAGAGCAGCTGGTGGTAGTAGGTGGCTGACTTTCCGAATTTTTCAGAGTTGGAACGAGCAAGATGATATTACAGTGCCAACTTGGGATCGGAGGTAGAGTTTGGCGTCGATGGTCACGCCGAGGCTCTTTACAGATTTCTCAATGATCACTACAGAACTCCTCCACCCCAAACTACTGTAGCCATACCATAAAGCACCCCAATGTCAGAGCCAAAAACGTTGAGCTATCGAGAGGAAGAGATAGATGAATTGCTTAAAAGACTGTCAAAACGAAATTTTGGAAATACTACATCTAATCCACCACATGAGTCTGAGATTGAAAAAAGTCACAAGATTGAAGAAAAAACAAATATGTACTGCACTACACTGTGAAGTCTTACTTGAGCAGGAACGATTCCAGTAGGGCTCTAAGTTAAAAATGTGCCCGTAATCTTTTTAGATCAGCCATTATACTTAGGAGATTTCAGTCACATAGGAACAAAGTGTTCCAGAGATTGGATGTTTTTATCAATTAAAACAGCGGAAAGACTTAGACAAGATAAACTGGAGCTCATTAAAGCTTTAGAAGATGCTTTCTTGACCAATGTGGATATTGATAATGCTAAGGATTTATTTTGTATTTGTATTTGTAATTGAACTTGTAAGGCGCAACAGCTACCCACCATGGGGTCTCCCGGCGCCAGGACAGTCAAGCAAATACGAAACTAATATTGAGGGAAGAGCCATGTCTTGAGATCTTCGCGAAACTTCATAAAGAAAGATTCATATTTCGAGGAAACAGGAAGGGAATTCCAAAGTCTGGGAGCGAGATGGGAGAATGAGCTGCCTCCCATCTTAACCAGACAAAATCTTGGAATAAGATAATTAACCTACAAAGAAGATCTGAGTGAACAAGAGGGCACATAAGGGTGAACAAGAGACTGAAGATAGGCGGGAGCAGAAACATGCTTAAACCTGAACATGAAACAGAGGGCCTTGAATTTTATACGAATGTCCATGCGGAGCCAGTGCAGGTCCGGAAGAAAAGGAGATATAGGAGATCTCTTGGGAACATTGCATAGGAGGCGGACTGCCGAATTTTGAACAAGCTGGAGCTTCCTGTAAATCTCCTGATTTCCACCCAGGTAGAGCACTTTACCATAGTCCACGAGAGAGGTGACAAGTGCCTGGACCACAGTGCGCCTAGCAGGAGCAGGAAGCATCCAGAGAATCTTTCTGAGCCACCTCAGAATAGTAAAACAGGTGGCAGCCACTTTAAAAAACAGGTGGCAGCCACTTTAACCACTTGTTGTCGCATCGAGAGTGAATCAGCCAAGATGAAACCCAGATTGCGCACCTGCATGACTGGTTTGGGTAGCGGGCCCTTTTCGGGGGGCCAATGTTGGGGGCCCCAGGGATGTTTCTGCTTGCCCAATATAATCACCTCGATTTTTTCACCGTTAAGTTTCAGAAGATTAGTCCACATCCTCTCAGCCACGCGGCTGAGACCTAGCTGAAGAAGGGAAGGAGAGTGCTCCTTAGCCAAGGATAGAGAAAAAATAATTTGGGTTTCATCTGCGTATGAGTAGAGGGAGAGGCCAACATTCTCTACAATAGTCGCCAGGGGTCTCATGTAGATGTTGAAGAGCAACGGACTCAGCGTAGACCCCTAGGCAACCCCATACGCAGATGTACGAACAGAAGAGGAGCAGTTAGGCGAAAACACCTGAAAGGAGCGAGAACTCAGGAAGGAGGAAAACCAGGCAAAGGCGGATCCGATTACTCCAGCTGCTCTAAGAGCACTCAGAAGAACAGGGTGTGACACTGTGTCAAACGCAGCACTCAGGTCAAGAAGAATGAGTGCCGTCGTTTCACCCTGGTCTAAACGAGAGCACAAATTCTCTGTGACTCCTAGAAGAGTAGTCTCTGTGGAGTAATTGGAGCAAAAGCCTGATTGGGAGTGGTGGAGATACCCTGAAGCCTCCACATGAGAAGTCAGGAGGGTATTAACATGTTTCTCCAGAATCTTGGAAAACATACGGAGAAGAGAGATAGGGCGAAGGTTAGAGAGGATTTTAGGATCCGCACCAGATTTCTTCAAGAGTGGAACCATCATTATACTCTCTTCCACTCATCAGGAACAGTGGACTCTTGAAGTAAGGCATTGAGAAGTGCCTTGATGACCAGGAGAGAGTCATGCGAAAGCTGGCAGAGGATGTTAGGAGGAATAGGGTCTTGCGGGGAGCCTGATTTCACTTTGGCTAGACAGTTTGAGAAAGAAGTAAGGTCTAGCAAAGGCCACTCAGAGATTGTTACCACTAATGAGGGAAACTCAGGTTCCGCCGGGGGGGAACAGAGGGGAGTCCGGACAAGAAGAGTCCAAAAGGGATTTATGAATGGCATAATTTTAGCAGAGAAAAAATCTGCAATCTCTTTGCAACGAGATATATTAAACGCAGGAAGGGGGGGGGATCTTGGAACATGCTAATTTTTTTCCTATGGAAAAAGGGATTTGGGGCGATTGGAAGCGTTCGAAATGGAGTTGGCGACAAAAACAGCTGTTGACTTTCTGCAGGCATGATGGTACTGCCTAAGCACCATTCTGTATGTTATTTTACCGCTGGAGGAATAGGTTTTCCTCCAGCATCTTTCAAAATGTTTGCAATCAGATTTAAAAAAAATTAGATTCCCAGTAAACCAGGGGCCGGAGGAAGGTGCACAGGAGGCCTTCTGGGGCACAAGGGCAAGAGGTAGTTAATGGATGAGGTCAGCCAATGAGACACTCCGGAATTGAGAGAAGAAAGGGGGAGATTAGTATGCGGACGATTGTCTAGAAGAAGCTGGTTGAGCGAGGAAATATTCAACCTACCCAAGCTCTGTAGCTATCAGCAATGTTAAGAGGGGCCTGGGCATTAGTCAACTCAATTTCCAGACTAAAAAAGCACTTGCAAAGCTAGAGAAATAAAACATGACCTTTATAAAAAAACAATGAAGATTTAAAAAAAATCTAAATTGCAGGACATCTCTAATTTCAGCAAAATAAGGGCTTACCCATATGTGGATAAGGACTACTATAAACAACAAAGTAATACTGGGATCCTGAGGACATGCGGAGGAAGAAGCAGGAAACCATGCACCACTTTTTCAGACGATTCGTCGTATTCTGATAACTCATGTGACGCAGAACCCTCCACCGGCTCCAAAAACAACCAACAAGTTTGTTTCTTTCAAGCACCCCAACCTTCTTTAGGACTGGGCAACGCCGGTCTAAAAGCAAGAAACAGAAGTGTACAGTGGTACAACCCAAATCCCAACCCTATCCAGTATCAGGGAGAAATCACGACTCTGAGGAACACCTACAGATGGTGACAAGCAGGGAACGCCCGATATACAACCTAACTAAACATGACCTAAGTTCTGCAGAAATACAGGTACTCACCAAAGGGTTATTATCCATACCATCAAAAAAACAGATATAAACCAAACTAAACTGGAATTACTCCAACTTTTCCGGAAGATGAGACTCAAAGCATTCTTTGCAGACCAGCCTTATAACCCAGACAGGTGTTATTCTGGCCTAAATGATCCGTCAACTTTATTTCTACCAACAGGAGGTGTACCATTGGAATTACTCATCTTTGGTTCCCCTGATAAAAGAAATTGAAGGGTTCTTGGATAGATCGTTGAACTGCAAGTTAAGGCTGACACCTGAAGTAATACTAATGGGTTTGGGTGGGACCATAGCGCATGCACAGTTTGAGCACTTTGTGTCTGTAGCTATGGCACTGCTACGTTTATGTATGGTGGGATACGCTCCCACCCACTATGCAGCAATGGCTGGCCAGGTTATTGCTTATACATAATATGGAAAAGGCAATATATGCTAGAAAAGGGAAGAAGGCTAGATCCCTAGGTCTAAAGATATGGACACCGATTGCGGATTGGAAGAATAGGATTGCGTGAGTATAGGACCTCCATAGGATTCCCTAGTGCGTGAGTAACCTAGAGTAGGAATGTTAACCATGCTGTATCCTTGGGCTCATATATGTATGAATTGTCCTTTTTTTCTTTTTTTTTCTCTTCTTTTTCCTCTTTCTTTTCCCTGTTCATCTTGTTGCCTTGACAGTTGTTTTTGGTTGTTCTTAAATGGTCATTTGTGGTTATGTCAATATAATACATTGTAACTAAAGGTATAAAAATATCCTAGAAATTGGATTGTACATTTTGTTTTGTCCTGTGCTGGGGGGGGGGGGGGGTTTAAGGGGAATAAATGCTGCAGAAACTTTCGAATAAAAATATTTTTAAAAAAAAGGAATTACTCATCTTTGAAAGAAATGTGTTGAAACATCTGGATGCCTTAGACAGTAAACGTAAATATACCAGATGGAAAATGACCAAAGACGAACAAAAGGCACTAGAAGATTAGAAAAATAATCAAGAAATTATAATAAAGCCAGCCGAAAAAAGCAGAGGAATTATTCTTATGGAAAGAGAAAACTATGAAGCTGAAATTCACCGACAACTTGCGAATAAAGATCATTATCGAAAAATTGACCAAGATCTTTCTAAAGTCGTTTCAGACAAACTGGTCACACTGATTCAAACTGGTGAGGAGAATGGGTGGTTGTCCAAACAGGAAGCAAAATTCCTCCTTAATCTCAATACTAGGACGCCATTGCTGTAAGTACACCCAAAAACTCACAAAGACACTAGAAAGACCGGTGAACTACATTGATATTTTCTTGAAACCATTACCAAGTTCCACAATGAGCTATATAAAAGATACCATGCAAGCGATCAACATGCTGTAAGGTCAATAATTTGACCACGCGAATGAGCTCCTCGTCACCCTAGACATTGTGAGCCTTTACACGAATATACCAGAAGAAGAGGCCCATTTTTAAGTCAGGCAGTGTGCTCAGGCCTGCACCCAGTTTGCCTTGCTTTCTTCCATAAGGCCCAGGGGTAGTGAGTGGTGCATGACCAAGTCTTTCTGTGGGGTGTCTTGAATTTAAGCATCATTGAGGGCATGGATGGCATTGGATTGTGGTGATTTTTGTGTATTTTTCGACTTTTTGGGGTGGTGTTGGGGCCTGGCCATGTGGGTGGGGGCCATTTTGAAGCCTGGTCCAGGCAGGGCCTGGCCATGTAGCTGAGGGACAAGGGCCCATTTTGAAGCCAGGGAGTGTGCTCAGGCCTGTACCCAGTTTGCCTTGCTTTCTTCCATTAGGCCCAAGGGTAGTGAGTGGTGCATGGACCAAGTCTTTCTGTGAGCTGTCTTGAATTTAAACATCATTGAGGGAATGGATGGCATTGGATTGTGGTGATTTGTGTGTAGTTTTTGACTTTTTGAGGTGTTTAACTGATGTTCCTCTGGCTTCCATTGCTTTTAGGTGCACAAGAGAACCACCAGTGGCAGGAAGAATTCCTGCAGCGCTGTATGCAGCACAATGTCACGTGACGTCACGTGTGGCCACAGACAAGACAACTCTGCAACTCGTACAACTGAGGCCTGCTGTTCTGACATCTGAAGAAGATGGGCCCAAAGAAAGGTGGCCGTAGCGCCTCAGCGAAAAAAGTTGCCAGTGCCACTGCCAGTAAGAAGGAGCAGAAGAAGCAAGTGGCACCACCTATTAAGGAGACTGGTGGGCCCACCAACACCTTTTTTGGTAAAAAAGAACTACGCCTGCAGCAGCAGTGGTGTCCGCCGGGGACCAAGCTGGAAGCAGCACTTCCACTTCATTGGGCTCAGTGCCACCACGCCAAGTTAATTCCACGTCCATGAGTGCTGCTGAGGCAGCCACTTTAGTTTCTCAATCACCATTTACCAGTGATGTTGGCTCATCACAAGAAAGTACCATCCAATCAACACCGGGTGTAACTCAGCTGACGAGTGTTCAACAACCACAGCCACAACGACAACAACAGGTGCAACTAGTACAAGCGCAAGTACATGGGCAAGGAGAGGCGCAAGGAGAGGCGCAAGTAGAGGCGCGAGGAGAGGCGCTAATAGAGGCGCTAGTAGAAGTGCATGGAGAGGTGCATGGAGAGGTGCAACTAGAGGTTCATGGAGCGGCACAACTGCCTACAACGCTTGTTCCTCCAGAAGTAGGGGCACATCAGGAAATTGATATTCAAGCGGAGGTATCATCCAAGGAAGCCACTCTTCCTGATGATGATCCATTGTCTTGCAGATCCCCAGCAAGAAAAAGGTCAAGGAGGGCTACTACTACTACTACTACAAGTTCTTCTTCAAGCCCCCTTAATTCTGATGAGCTTGATCTTGATTGGAACCCACCAATGCAGTCTGAGAGTGAGGCACGCCATGAGCCGACAAAGGTAGCTGAGCCTAAAAGGAAGGTTCCCGCAAGGCTTCCACTTATGGGTGATGTCGACGAACAAGAAGTGGTGTCTTCTGCTGCTGATGAACAGTCTGACGACGACCCAGTCATCACAGTCTTCACTCCAGCCCCAGCGGGCATGCAGCAGACAGACATTTTCACCCTATCCTGAATGGCTGCTGAGCGGGATGTGGGCGGCGTGGCACTGGTACCACCACCAACGCAATTAACTGCAACACCAACATGACCTACAGCTTCCATAATATTTAGTCAGAAGGGCCGGCAGGGACCTCCATCCAGCTCGACCTCCATTACCTAAAGTAGTGGTGCTGTAAGTGAACAACAGAAACAAATTCAGCCACGCCCATCCTCCACTTCAT